>NW_027168230.1:0-51503 GCF_040954835.1 Lepisosteus oculatus
GTTTTGACACTGTCAGCACACTGGGGTTAAGACCTGAGTGTGTGGGCTCTTCTGAGCCTTGCAGTTACATAGGGATACAGCTGTCTGAAAAAACGCGTTTATTTCGGGCTGAAAAACACATTTTGAAAAGTGAGCTGTTACTGACCCATAACTTACATGGGGTTGACCAAACTTGCAGAAACATGTTTATTTCTGCTGAAAAACATGTTTTGACACTTTCAGCACACTGGGGTTAAGACCTGAGTGTGTGGGCTCTACTGAGCCTTGCAGTTACGTAGGGATACAGCTGTCTGAAAAAACGCGTTTATTTCGGGCTGAAAAACACGTTTTGAAAAGTGAGCTGTTAATGCCCCATAAGTTACATTGGGTTGTCCAAACTTGCAGAAACATGTTTATTTCTGCTGAAAAACATGTTTTGACACTTTCAGCACACTGGGGTTAAGACCTGAGTGTGTGGGCTCTTCTGAGCCTTGCAGTTACATAGGGATACAGCTGTCTGAAAAACGTGTTTATTTCGGGCTGAAAAACACGTTTTGAAAAGTGACCTGTTACTGCCCCATAAGATACATGGGGTTGACCAAACTTGCAGAAACATGTTTATTTCTGCTGAAAAACATGTTTTGACACTTTCTGCACAGTGGGGTTAAGACCTGAGTGTGTGGGCTCTTCTGAGCCTTGCTGTTACATAGGGATACAGCTGTCTGAAAAAACGCGTTTATTTCGGGCTGAAAAACACGTTTTGAAAAGTGTGCTGTTACTACCCCATAACTTACATGGGGTTGACCAAACTTGCAGAAACATGTTTATTTCTGCTGAAAAACATGTTTTGACACTGTCAGCACACTGGGGTTAAGACCTGAGTGTGTGGGCTCTTCTGAGCCTTGCAGTTACATAGGGATACAGCTGTCTGAAAAAACGCGTTTATTTCGGGCTGAAAAACACGTTTTGAAAGTGTGTTGTTACTACCCCATAACTTACATGGGGTTGACCAAACTTGCAGAAACATGTTTATTTCTGCTGAAAAACATGTTTTGACACTTTCAGCACACTGGGGTTAAGACCTCAAGTGTGTGGGCTCTTCTGAGCCTTGCAGTTACATAGGGATACAGCTGTCTGAAAAAACGCGTTTATTTCGGGCTGAAAAACACGTTTTGAAAAGTGAGCTGTTACTGACCCATAACTTACATGGGGTTGACCAAACTTGCAGAAACATGTTTATTTCTGCTGAAAAACATGTTTTGACACTTTCAGCACACTGGGGTTAAGACCTGAGTGTGTGGGCTCTTCTGAGCCTTGCAGTTACATAGGGATACAGCTGTCTGAAAAAACGCGTTTATTTCGGGCTGAAAAACACGTTTTGAAAAGTGAGCTGTTACTGCCCCATAACTTACATGGGGTTGACCAAACTTGCAGAAACATGTTTATTTCTGCTGAAAAACATGTTTTGACACTTTCAGCACACTGGGGTTAAGACCTGAGTGTGTGGGCTCTTCTGAGCCTTGCAGTTACATAGGGATACAGCTGTCTGAAAAAACGCGTTTATTTCGGGCTGAAAAACACGTTTTGAAAAGTGTGCTGTTACTACCCCATAACTTACATGGGGTTGACCAAACTTGCAGAAACATGTTTATTTCTGCTGAAAAACATGTTTTTGACACTTTCAGCACACTGGGGTTAAGACCTGAGTGTGTGGGCTCTTCTGAGCCTTGCAGTTACATAGGGATACAGCTGTCTGAAAAAACGCGTTTATTTCGGGCTGAAAAACACGTTTTGAAAAGTGAGCTGTTACTGCCCCATAAGTTACATGGGGTTGACCAAACTTGCAGAAACATGTTTATTTCTGCTGAAAAACATGTTTTGACACTTTCAGCACACTGGGGTTTAAGACCTGAGTGTGTGGGCTCTTCTGAGCCTTGCAGTTACATAGGGATACAGCTGTCTGAAAAAACGCGTTTATTTCGGGCTGAAAAACACGTTTTGAAAAGTGTGCTGTTACTGCCCCATAACTTACATGGGGTTGACCAAACTTGCAGAAACATGTTTATTTCTTCTGAAAAACATGTTTTGACACTGTCAGCACACTGGGGTTAAGACCTGAGTGTGTGGGCTCTTCTGAGCCTTGCAGTTACATAGGGATACAGCTGTCTGAAAAAAACGCGTTTATTTCGGGCTGAAAAACACGTTTTGAAAAGTGAGCTGTTACTGACCCATAACTTACATGGGGTTGACCAAACTTGCAGAAACATGTTTATTTCTGCTGAAAAACATGTTTTGACACTTTCAGCACACTGGGGTTAAGACCTGAGTGTGTGGGCTCTTCTGAGCCTTGCAGTTACATAGGGATACAGCTGTCTGAAAAAACGCGTTTATTTCGGGCTGAAAAACACGTTTTGAAAAGTGAGCTGTTAATCCCCATAAGTTACATGGGGTTGACCAAACTTGCAGAAACATGTTTATTTCTGCTGAAAAACATGTTTTGACACTTTCAGCACACTGGGGTTAAGACCTGAGTGTGTGGGCTCTTCTGAGCCTTGCAGTTACATAGGGATACAGCTGTCTGAAAAAACGCGTTTATTTCGGGCTGAAAAACACGTTTTGAAAAGTGAGCTGTTACTGCCCCATAAGTTACATGGGGTTGACCAAACTTGCAGAAACATGTTTATTTCTGCTGAAAAACATGTTTTGACACTTTCAGCACACTGGGGTTAAGACCTGAGTGTGTGGGCTCTTCTGAGCCTTGCAGTTACATAGGGATACAGCTGTCTGAAAAAACGCGTTTATTTCGGGCTGAAAAACACGTTTTGAAAAGTGAGCTGTTACTGACCCATAACTTAAATGGGGTTGACCAAACTTGCAGAAACATGTTTATTTCTGCTGAAAAACATGTTTTGACACTTTCAGCACACTGGGGTTAAGACCTGAGTTTGTGGGCTCTTCTGAGCCTTGCAGTTACATAGGGATACAGATGTCTGAAAAAACGCGTTTTATTTCGGGCTGAAAAACACGTTTTGAAAAGTGAGCTGTTACTGACCCATAACTTACATGGGGTTGACCAAACTTGCAGAACATGTTTTATTTCTGCTGAAAAACATGTTTTGACACTGTTAGCACACTGGGGTTAAGACCTGAGTGTGTGGGCTCTTCTGAGCCTTGCAGTTACATAGGGATACAGCTGTCTGAAAAAACGCGTTTATTTCGGGCTGAAAAACACGTTTTGCAAAGTGTGCTGTTACTACCCCATAACTTACATGGGGTTGACTAAAATTGCAGACATGTTTATTTCTGCTGAAAAACATGTTTTGACACTTTCAGCACACTGGGTTTAAGACCTGAGTGTGTGGGCTCTTCTGAGCCTTGCAGTTACATGGAGATTCTGAAGTCTGAAAAAACGTGTTTATTTCGGGCTGAAAAACACGTTTTGAAAAGTGAGCTGTTACTGACCCATAACTTACATGGGGTTGACCAAACTTGCAGAAACATGTTTATTTCTGCTGAAAAACATGTTTTGACACTTTCAGCACACTGGGGTTAAGACCTGAGTGTGTGGGCTCTTCTGAGCCTTGCAGTTACATAGGGATACAGCTGTCTGAAAAAACGTGTTTATCTCGGGCTGAAAAACACGTTTGAAAAGTGTGCTGTTACTGCCCCATAACTTACATGGGGTTGACCAAACTTGCAGAAACATGTTTATTTCTTCTGAAAAACATGTTTTGACACTGTCAGCACACTGGGGTTAAGACCTGAGTGTGTGGGCTCTTCTGAGCCTTGCAGTTATATAGGGATACAGCTGTCAGAAAAAATGCGTTTATTTCGGGCTGAAAAACACGTTTTGAAAAGTGAGCTGTTACTGCCCCATAAGTTACATGGGGTTGACCAAACTTGCAGAAACATGTTTATTTCTGCTGAAAAACATGTTTTGACACTGTTAGCACACTGGGGTTAAGACCTGAGTGTGTGGGCTCTTCTGAGCCTTGCAGTTACATAGGGATACAGCTGTCTGAAAAAACGCGTTTATTTCGGGCTGAAAAACACGTTTTGCAAAGTGTGCTGTTACTACCCCATAACTTACATGGGGTTGACTAAACTTGCAGACATGTTTATTTCTGCTGAAAAACATGTTTTGACACTTTCAGCACACTGGGTTTAAGACCTGAGTGTGTGGGCTCTTCTGAGCCTTGCAGTTACATGGAGATTCTGAAGTCTGAAAAAACGTGTTTATTTCGGGCTGAAAAACACGTTTTGAAAAGTGAGCTGTTACTGACCCATAACTTACATGGGGTTGACCAAACTTGCAGAAACATGTTTATTTCTGCTGAAAAACATGTTTTGACACTTTCAGCACACTGGGGTTAAGACCTGAGTGTGTGGGCTCTTCTGAGCCTTGCAGTTACATAGGGATACAGCTGTCTGAAAAAACGTGTTTATCTCGGGCTGAAAAACACGTTTTGAAAAGTGTGCTGTTACTGCCCCATAACTTACATGGGGTTGACCAAACTTGCAGAAACATGTTTATTTCTTCTGAAAAACATGTTTTGACACTGTCAGCACACTGGGGTTAAGATCTGAGTGTGTGGGCTCTTCTGAGCCTTGCAGTTATATAGGGATACAGCTGTCAGAAAAAATGCGTTTATTTCGGGCTGAAAAACACGTTTTGAAAAGTGAGCTGTTACTGCCCCATAAGTTACATGGGGTTGACCAAACTTGCAGAAACATGTTTATTTCTGCTGAAAAACATGTTTTGACACTGTCAGCACACTGGGGTTAAGACCTGAGTGTGTGGGCTCTTCTGAGCCTTGCAGTTACATAGGGATACAGCTGTCTGAAAAAACGCGTTTATTTCGGGCTGAAAAACACATTTTGAAAAGTGAGCTGTTACTGACCCATAACTTACATGGGGTTGACCAAACTTGCAGAAACATGTTTATTTCTGCTGAAAAACATGTTTTGACACTTTCAGCACACTGGGGTTAAGACCTGAGTGTGTGGGCTCTACTGAGCCTTGCAGTTACGTAGGGATACAGCTGTCTGAAAAAACGCGTTTATTTCGGGCTGAAAAACACGTTTTGAAAAGTGAGCTGTTAATGCCCCATAAGTTACATTGGGTTGTCCAAACTTGCAGAAACATGTTTATTTCTGCTGAAAAACATGTTTTGACACTTTCAGCACACTGGGGTTAAGACCTGAGTGTGTGGGCTCTTCTGAGCCTTGCAGTTACATAGGGATACAGCTGTCTGAAAAAACGTGTTTATTTCGGGCTGAAAAACACGTTTTGAAAAGTGACCTGTTACTGCCCCATAAGATACATGGGGTTGACCAAACTTGCAGAAACATGTTTATTTCTGCTGAAAAACATGTTTTGACACTTTCTGCACAGTGGGGTTAAGACCTGAGTGTGTGGGCTCTTCTGAGCCTTGCTGTTACATAGGGATACAGCTGTCTGAAAAAACGCGTTTATTTCGGGCTGAAAAACACGTTTTGAAAAGTGTGCTGTTACTACCCCATAACTTACATGGGGTTGACCAAACTTGCAGAAACATGTTTATTTCTGCTGAAAAACATGTTTTGACACTGTCAGCACACTGGGGTTAAGACCTGAGTGTGTGGGCTCTTCTGAGCCTTGCAGTTACATAGGGATACAGCTGTCTGAAAAAACGCGTTTATTTCGGGCTGAAAAACACGTTTTGAAAAGTGTGCTGTTACCACCCCATAACTTACATGGGGTTGACCAAACTTGCAGAAACATGTTTATTTCTGCTGAAAAACATGTTTTGACACTTTCAGCACACTGGGGTTAAGACCTGAGTGTGTGGGCTCTTCTGAGCCTTGCAGTTACATAGGGATACAGCTGTCTGAAAAAACGCGTTTATTTCGGGCTGAAAAACACGTTTTGAAAAGTGAGCTGTTACTGCCCCATAACTTACATGGGGTTGACCAAACTTGCAGAAACATGTTTATTTCTGCTGAAAAACATGTTTTGACACTTTCAGCACACTGGGGTTAAGACCTGAGTGTGTGGGCTCTTCTGAGCCTTGCAGTTACATAGGGATACAGCTGTCTGAAAAAACGCGTTTATTTCGGGCTGAAAAACACGTTTTGAAAAGTGTGCTGTTACTACCCCATAACTTACATGGGGTTGACCAAACTTGCAGAAACATGTTTATTTCTGCTGAAAAACATGTTTTGACACTGTCAGCACACTGGGGTTAAGACCTGAGTGTGTGGGCTCTTCTGAGCCTTGCAGTTACATAGGGATACAGCTGTCTGAAAAAACGCGTTTATTTCGGGCTGAAAAACACGTTTTGAAAAGTGAGCTGTTACTGACCCATAACTTACATGGGGTTGACCAAACTTGCAGAAACATGTTTATTTCTGCTGAAAAACATGTTTTGACACTTTCAGCACACTGGGGTTAAGACCTGAGTGTGTGGGCTCTTCTGAGCCTTGCAGTTACATAGGGATACAGCTGTCTGAAAAAACGCGTTTATTTCGGGCTGAAAAACACGTTTTGAAAAGTGAGCTGTTAATCCCCCATAAGTTACATGGGGTTGACCAAACTTGCAGAAACATGTTTATTTCTGCTGAAAAACATGTTTTGACACTTTCAGCACACTGGGGTTAAGACCTGAGTGTGTGGGCTCTTCTGAGCCTTGCAGTTACATAGGGATACAGCTGTCTGAAAAAACGCGTTTATTTCGGGCTGAAAAACACGTTTTGAAAAGTGAGCTGTTACTGACCCATAACTTAAATGGGGTTGACCAAACTTGCAGAAACATGTTTATTTCTGCTGAAAAAAATGTTTTGACACTTTCAGCACACTGGGGTTAAGACCTGAGTTTGTGGGCTCTTCTGAGCCTTGCAGTTACATAGGGATACAGATGTCTGAAAAAACGCGTTTATTTCGGGCTGAAAAACACGTTTTGAAAAGTGAGCTGTTACTGACCCATAACTTACATGGGGTTGACCAAACTTGCAGAAACATGTTTATTTCTGCTGAAAAACATGTTTTGACACTGTTAGCACACTGGGGTTAAGACCTGAGTGTGTGGGCTCTTCTGAGCCTTGCAGTTACATAGGGATACAGCTGTCTGAAAAAACGCGTTTATTTCGGGCTGAAAAACACGTTTTGCAAAGTGTGCTGTTACTACCCCATAACTTACATGGGGTTGACTAAACTTGCAGACATGTTTATTTCTGCTGAAAAACATGTTTTGACACTTTCAGCACACTGGGTTTAAGACCTGAGTGTGTGGGCTCTTCTGAGCCTTGCAGTTACATGGAGATTCTGAAGTCTGAAAAAACGTGTTTATTTCGGGCTGAAAAACACGTTTTGAAAAGTGAGCTGTTACTGACCCATAACTTACATGGGGTTGACCAAACTTGCAGAAACATGTTTATTTCTGCTGAAAAACATGTTTTGACACTTTCAGCACACTGGGGTTAAGACCTGAGTGTGTGGGCTCTTCTGAGCCTTGCAGTTACATAGGGATACAGCTGTCTGAAAAAACGTGTTTATCTCGGGCTGAAAAACACGTTTTGAAAAGTGTGCTGTTACTGCCCCATAACTTACATGGGGTTGACCAAACTTGCAGAAACATGTTTATTTCTTCTGAAAAACATGTTTTGACACTGTCAGCACACTGGGGTTAAGACCTGAGTGTGTGGGCTCTTCTGAGCCTTGCAGTTATATAGGGATACAGCTGTCAGAAAAAATGCGTTTATTTCGGGCTGAAAAACACGTTTTGAAAAGTGAGCTGTTACTGCCCCATAAGTTACATGGGGTTGACCAAACTTGCAGAAACATGTTTATTTCTGCTGAAAAACATGTTTTGACACTGTCAGCACACTGGGGTTAAGACCTGAGTGTGTGGGCTCTTCTGAGCCTTGCAGTTACATAGGGATACAGCTGTCTGAAAAAACGCGTTTATTTCGGGCTGAAAAACACATTTTGAAAAGTGAGCTGTTACTGACCCATAACTTACATGGGGTTGACCAAACTTGCAGAAACATGTTTATTTCTGCTGAAAAACATGTTTTGACACTTTCAGCACACTGGGGTTAAGACCTGAGTGTGTGGGCTCTACTGAGCCTTGCAGTTACGTAGGGATACAGCTGTCTGAAAAAACGCGTTTATTTCGGGCTGAAAAACACGTTTTGAAAAGTGAGCTGTTAATGCCCCATAAGTTACATTGGGTTGTCCAAACTTGCAGAAACATGTTTATTTCTGCTGAAAAACATGTTTTGACACTTTCAGCACACTGGGGTTAAGACCTGAGTGTGTGGGCTCTTCTGAGCCTTGCAGTTACATAGGGATACAGCTGTCTGAAAAAACGTGTTTATTTCGGGCTGAAAAACACGTTTTGAAAAGTGACCTGTTACTGCCCCATAAGATACATGGGGTTGACCAAACTTGCAGAAACATGTTTATTTCTGCTGAAAAACATGTTTTGACACTTTCTGCACAGTGGGGTTAAGACCTGAGTGTGTGGGCTCTTCTGAGCCTTGCTGTTACATAGGGATACAGCTGTCTGAAAAAACGCGTTTATTTCGGGCTGAAAAACACGTTTTGAAAAGTGTGCTGTTACTACCCCATAACTTACATGGGGTTGACCAAACTTGCAGAAACATGTTTATTTCTGCTGAAAAACATGTTTTGACACTGTCAGCACACTGGGGTTAAGACCTGAGTGTGTGGGCTCTTCTGAGCCTTGCAGTTACATAGGGATACAGCTGTCTGAAAAAACGCGTTTATTTCGGGCTGAAAAACACGTTTTGAAAAGTGTGTTGTTACTACCCCATAACTTACATGGGGTTGACCAAACTTGCAGAAACATGTTTATTTCTGCTGAAAAACATGTTTTGACACTTTCAGCACACTGGGGTTAAGACCTCAGTGTGTGGGCTCTTCTGAGCCTTGCAGTTACATAGGGATACAGCTGTCTGAAAAAACGCGTTTATTTCGGGCTGAAAAACACGTTTTGAAAAGTGAGCTGTTACTGACCCATAACTTACATGGGGTTGACCAAACTTGCAGAAACATGTTTATTTCTGCTGAAAAACATGTTTTGACACTTTCAGCACACTGGGGTTAAGACCTGAGTGTGTGGGCTCTTCTGAGCCTTGCAGTTACATAGGGATACAGCTGTCTGAAAAAACGCGTTTATTTCGGGCTGAAAAACACGTTTTGAAAAGTGAGCTGTTACTGCCCCATAACTTACATGGGGTTGACCAAACTTGCAGAAACATGTTTATTTCTGCTGAAAAACATGTTTTGACACTTTCAGCACACTGGGGTTAAGACCTGAGTGTGTGGGCTCTTCTGAGCCTTGCAGTTACATAGGGATACAGCTGTCTGAAAAAACGCGTTTATTTCGGGCTGAAAAACACGTTTTGAAAAGTGTGCTGTTACTACCCCATAACTTACATGGGGTTGACCAAACTTGCAGAAACATGTTTATTTCTGCTGAAAAACATGTTTTGACACTTTCAGCACACTGGGGTTAAGACCTGAGTGTGTGGGCTCTTCTGAGCCTTGCAGTTACATAGGGATACAGCTGTCTGAAAAAACGCGTTTATTTCGGGCTGAAAAACACGTTTTGAAAAGTGAGCTGTTACTGCCCCATAAGTTACATGGGGTTGACCAAACTTGCAGAAACATGTTTATTTCTGCTGAAAAACATGTTTTGACACTTTCAGCACACTGGGGTTAAGACCTGAGTGTGTGGGCTCTTCTGAGCCTTGCAGTTACATAGGGATACAGCTGTCTGAAAAAACGCGTTTATTTCGGGCTGAAAAACACGTTTTGAAAAGTGTGCTGTTACTGCCCCATAACTTACATGGGGTTGACCAAACTTGCAGAAACATGTTTATTTCTTCTGAAAAACATGTTTTGACACTGTCAGCACACTGGGGTTAAGACCTGAGTGTGTGGGCTCTTCTGAGCCTTGCAGTTACATAGGGATACAGCTGTCTGAAAAAACGCGTTTATTTCGGGCTGAAAAACACGTTTTGAAAAGTGAGCTGTTACTGACCCATAACTTACATGGGGTTGACCAAACTTGCAGAAACATGTTTATTTCTGCTGAAAAACATGTTTTGACACTTTCAGCACACTGGGGTTAAGACCTGAGTGTGTGGGCTCTTCTGAGCCTTGCAGTTACATAGGGATACAGCTGTCTGAAAAAACGCGTTTATTTCGGGCTGAAAAACACGTTTTGAAAAGTGAGCTGTTAATCCCCCATAAGTTACATGGGGTTGACCAAACTTGCAGAAACATGTTTATTTCTGCTGAAAAACATGTTTTGACACTTTCAGCACACTGGGGTTAAGACCTGAGTGTGTGGGCTCTTCTGAGCCTTGCAGTTACATAGGGATACAGCTGTCTGAAAAAACGCGTTTATTTCGGGCTGAAAAACACGTTTTGAAAAGTGAGCTGTTACTGCCCCATAAGTTACATGGGGTTGACCAAACTTGCAGAAACATGTTTATTTCTGCTGAAAAACATGTTTTGACACTTTCAGCACACTGGGGTTAAGACCTGAGTGTGTGGGCTCTTCTGAGCCTTGCAGTTACATAGGGATACAGCTGTCTGAAAAAACGCGTTTATTTCGGGCTGAAAAACACGTTTTGAAAAGTGAGCTGTTACTGACCCATAACTTAAATGGGGTTGACCAAACTTGCAGAAACATGTTTATTTCTGCTGAAAAACATGTTTTGACACTTTCAGCACACTGGGGTTAAGACCTGAGTTTGTGGGCTCTTCTGAGCCTTGCAGTTACATAGGGATACAGATGTCTGAAAAAACGCGTTTATTTCGGGCTGAAAAACACGTTTTGAAAAGTGAGCTGTTACTGACCCATAACTTACATGGGGTTGACCAAACTTGCAGAAACATGTTTATTTCTGCTGAAAAACATGTTTTGACACTGTTAGCACACTGGGGTTAAGACCTGAGTGTGTGGGCTCTTCTGAGCCTTGCAGTTACATAGGGATACAGCTGTCTGAAAAAACGCGTTTATTTCGGGCTGAAAAACACGTTTTGCAAAGTGTGCTGTTACTACCCCATAACTTACATGGGGTTGACTAAACTTGCAGACATGTTTATTTCTGCTGAAAAACATGTTTTGACACTTTCAGCACACTGGGTTTAAGACCTGAGTGTGTGGGCTCTTCTGAGCCTTGCAGTTACATGGAGATTCTGAAGTCTGAAAAAACGTGTTTATTTCGGGCTGAAAAACACGTTTTGAAAAGTGAGCTGTTACTGACCCATAACTTACATGGGGTTGACCAAACTTGCAGAAACATGTTTATTTCTGCTGAAAAACATGTTTTGACACTTTCAGCACACTGGGGTTAAGACCTGAGTGTGTGGGCTCTTCTGAGCCTTGCAGTTACATAGGGATACAGCTGTCTGAAAAAACGTGTTTATCTCGGGCTGAAAAACACGTTTTGAAAAGTGTGCTGTTACTGCCCCATAACTTACATGGGGTTGACCAAACTTGCAGAAACATGTTTATTTCTTCTGAAAAACATGTTTTGACACTGTCAGCACACTGGGGTTAAGACCTGAGTGTGTGGGCTCTTCTGAGCCTTGCAGTTATATAGGGATACAGCTGTCAGAAAAAATGCGTTTATTTCGGGCTGAAAAACACGTTTTGAAAAGTGAGCTGTTACTGCCCCATAAGTTACATGGGGTTGACCAAACTTGCAGAAACATGTTTATTTCTGCTGAAAAACATGTTTTGACACTGTTAGCACACTGGGGTTAAGACCTGAGTGTGTGGGCTCTTCTGAGCCTTGCAGTTACATAGGGATACAGCTGTCTGAAAAAACGCGTTTATTTCGGGCTGAAAAACACGTTTTGCAAAGTGTGCTGTTACTACCCCATAACTTACATGGGGTTGACTAAACTTGCAGACATGTTTATTTCTGCTGAAAAACATGTTTTGACACTTTCAGCACACTGGGTTTAAGACCTGAGTGTGTGGGCTCTTCTGAGCCTTGCAGTTACATGGAGATTCTGAAGTCTGAAAAAACGTGTTTATTTCGGGCTGAAAAACACGTTTTGAAAAGTGAGCTGTTACTGACCCATAACTTACATGGGGTTGACCAAACTTGCAGAAACATGTTTATTTCTGCTGAAAAACATGTTTTGACACTTTCAGCACACTGGGGTTAAGACCTGAGTGTGTGGGCTCTTCTGAGCCTTGCAGTTACATAGGGATACAGCTGTCTGAAAAAACGTGTTTATCTCGGGCTGAAAAACACGTTTTGAAAAGTGTGCTGTTACTGCCCCATAACTTACATGGGGTTGACCAAACTTGCAGAAACATGTTTATTTCTTCTGAAAAACATGTTTTGACACTGTCAGCACACTGGGGTTAAGATCTGAGTGTGTGGGCTCTTCTGAGCCTTGCAGTTATATAGGGATACAGCTGTCAGAAAAAATGCGTTTATTTCGGGCTGAAAAACACGTTTTGAAAAGTGAGCTGTTACTGCCCCATAAGTTACATGGGGTTGACCAAACTTGCAGAAACATGTTTATTTCTGCTGAAAAACATGTTTTGACACTGTCAGCACACTGGGGTTAAGACCTGAGTGTGTGGGCTCTTCTGAGCCTTGCAGTTACATAGGGATACAGCTGTCTGAAAAAACGCGTTTATTTCGGGCTGAAAAACACATTTTGAAAAGTGAGCTGTTACTGACCCATAACTTACATGGGGTTGACCAAACTTGCAGAAACATGTTTATTTCTGCTGAAAAACATGTTTTGACACTTTCAGCACACTGGGGTTAAGACCTGAGTGTGTGGGCTCTACTGAGCCTTGCAGTTACGTAGGGATACAGCTGTCTGAAAAAACGCGTTTATTTCGGGCTGAAAAACACGTTTTGAAAAGTGAGCTGTTAATGCCCCATAAGTTACATTGGGTTGTCCAAACTTGCAGAAACATGTTTATTTCTGCTGAAAAACATGTTTTGACACTTTCAGCACACTGGGGTTAAGACCTGAGTGTGTGGGCTCTTCTGAGCCTTGCAGTTACATAGGGATACAGCTGTCTGAAAAAACGTGTTTATTTCGGGCTGAAAAACACGTTTTGAAAAGTGACCTGTTACTGCCCCATAAGATACATGGGGTTGACCAAACTTGCAGAAACATGTTTATTTCTGCTGAAAAACATGTTTTGACACTTTCTGCACAGTGGGGTTAAGACCTGAGTGTGTGGGCTCTTCTGAGCCTTGCTGTTACATAGGGATACAGCTGTCTGAAAAAACGCGTTTATTTCGGGCTGAAAAACACGTTTTGAAAAGTGTGCTGTTACTACCCCATAACTTACATGGGGTTGACCAAACTTGCAGAAACATGTTTATTTCTGCTGAAAAACATGTTTTGACACTGTCAGCACACTGGGGTTAAGACCTGAGTGTGTGGGCTCTTCTGAGCCTTGCAGTTACATAGGGATACAGCTGTCTGAAAAAACGCGTTTATTTCGGGCTGAAAAACACGTTTTGAAAAGTGTGCTGTTACCACCCCATAACTTACATGGGGTTGACCAAACTTGCAGAAACATGTTTATTTCTGCTGAAAAACATGTTTTGACACTTTCAGCACACTGGGGTTAAGACCTGAGTGTGTGGGCTCTTCTGAGCCTTGCAGTTACATAGGGATACAGCTGTCTGAAAAAACGCGTTTATTTCGGGCTGAAAAACACGTTTTGAAAAGTGAGCTGTTACTGCCCCATAACTTACATGGGGTTGACCAAACTTGCAGAAACATGTTTATTTCTGCTGAAAAACATGTTTTGACACTTTCAGCACACTGGGGTTAAGACCTGAGTGTGTGGGCTCTTCTGAGCCTTGCAGTTACATAGGGATACAGCTGTCTGAAAAAACGCGTTTATTTCGGGCTGAAAAACACGTTTTGAAAAGTGTGCTGTTACTACCCCATAACTTACATGGGGTTGACCAAACTTGCAGAAACATGTTTATTTCTGCTGAAAAACATGTTTTGACACTGTCAGCACACTGGGGTTAAGACCTGAGTGTGTGGGCTCTTCTGAGCCTTGCAGTTACATAGGGATACAGCTGTCTGAAAAAACGCGTTTATTTCGGGCTGAAAAACACGTTTTGAAAAGTGAGCTGTTACTGACCCATAACTTACATGGGGTTGACCAAACTTGCAGAAACATGTTTATTTCTGCTGAAAAACATGTTTTGACACTTTCAGCACACTGGGGTTAAGACCTGAGTGTGTGGGCTCTTCTGAGCCTTGCAGTTACATAGGGATACAGCTGTCTGAAAAAACGCGTTTATTTCGGGCTGAAAAACACGTTTTGAAAAGTGAGCTGTTAATCCCCCATAAGTTACATGGGGTTGACCAAACTTGCAGAAACATGTTTATTTCTGCTGAAAAACATGTTTTGACACTTTCAGCACACTGGGGTTAAGACCTGAGTGTGTGGGCTCTTCTGAGCCTTGCAGTTACATAGGGATACAGCTGTCTGAAAAAACGCGTTTATTTCGGGCTGAAAAACACGTTTTGAAAAGTGAGCTGTTACTGCCCCATAAGTTACATGGGGTTGACCAAACTTGCAGAAACATGTTTATTTCTGCTGAAAAACATGTTTTGACACTTTCAGCACACTGGGGTTAAGACCTGAGTGTGTGGGCTCTTCTGAGCCTTGCAGTTACATAGGGATACAGCTGTCTGAAAAAACGCGTTTATTTCGGGCTGAAAAACACGTTTTGAAAAGTGAGCTGTTACTGACCCATAACTTAAATGGGGTTGACCAAACTTGCAGAAACATGTTTATTTCTGCTGAAAAACATGTTTTGACACTTTCAGCACACTGGGGTTAAGACCTGAGTTTGTGGGCTCTTCTGAGCCTTGCAGTTACATAGGGATACAGATGTCTGAAAAAACGCGTTTATTTCGGGCTGAAAAACACGTTTTGAAAAGTGAGCTGTTACTGACCCATAACTTACATGGGGTTGACCAAACTTGCAGAAACATGTTTATTTCTGCTGAAAAACATGTTTTGACACTGTTAGCACACTGGGGTTAAGACCTGAGTGTGTGGGCTCTTCTGAGCCTTGCAGTTACATAGGGATACAGCTGTCTGAAAAAACGCGTTTATTTCGGGCTGAAAAACACGTTTTGCAAAGTGTGCTGTTACTACCCCATAACTTACATGGGGTTGACTAAACTTGCAGACATGTTTATTTCTGCTGAAAAACATGTTTTGACACTTTCAGCACACTGGGTTTAAGACCTGAGTGTGTGGGCTCTTCTGAGCCTTGCAGTTACATGGAGATTCTGAAGTCTGAAAAAACGTGTTTATTTCGGGCTGAAAAACACGTTTTGAAAAGTGAGCTGTTACTGACCCATAACTTACATGGGGTTGACCAAACTTGCAGAAACATGTTTATTTCTGCTGAAAAACATGTTTTGACACTTTCAGCACACTGGGGTTAAGACCTGAGTGTGTGGGCTCTTCTGAGCCTTGCAGTTACATAGGGATACAGCTGTCTGAAAAAACGTGTTTATCTCGGGCTGAAAAACACGTTTTGAAAAGTGTGCTGTTACTGCCCCATAACTTACATGGGGTTGACCAAACTTGCAGAAACATGTTTATTTCTTCTGAAAAACATGTTTTGACACTGTCAGCACACTGGGGTTAAGACCTGAGTGTGTGGGCTCTTCTGAGCCTTGCAGTTATATAGGGATACAGCTGTCAGAAAAAATGCGTTTATTTCGGGCTGAAAAACACGTTTTGAAAAGTGAGCTGTTACTGCCCCATAAGTTACATGGGGTTGACCAAACTTGCAGAAACATGTTTATTTCTGCTGAAAAACATGTTTTGACACTGTCAGCACACTGGGGTTAAGACCTGAGTGTGTGGGCTCTTCTGAGCCTTGCAGTTACATAGGGATACAGCTGTCTGAAAAAACGCGTTTATTTCGGGCTGAAAAACACATTTTGAAAAGTGAGCTGTTACTGACCCATAACTTACATGGGGTTGACCAAACTTGCAGAAACATGTTTATTTCTGCTGAAAAACATGTTTTGACACTTTCAGCACACTGGGGTTAAGACCTGAGTGTGTGGGCTCTACTGAGCCTTGCAGTTACGTAGGGATACAGCTGTCTGAAAAAACGCGTTTATTTCGGGCTGAAAAACACGTTTTGAAAAGTGAGCTGTTAATGCCCCATAAGTTACATTGGGTTGTCCAAACTTGCAGAAACATGTTTATTTCTGCTGAAAAACATGTTTTGACACTTTCAGCACACTGGGGTTAAGACCTGAGTGTGTGGGCTCTTCTGAGCCTTGCAGTTACATAGGGATACAGCTGTCTGAAAAAACGTGTTTATTTCGGGCTGAAAAACACGTTTTGAAAAGTGACCTGTTACTGCCCCATAAGATACATGGGGTTGACCAAACTTGCAGAAACATGTTTATTTCTGCTGAAAAACATGTTTTGACACTTTCTGCACAGTGGGGTTAAGACCTGAGTGTGTGGGCTCTTCTGAGCCTTGCTGTTACATAGGGATACAGCTGTCTGAAAAAACGCGTTTATTTCGGGCTGAAAAACACGTTTTGAAAAGTGTGCTGTTACTACCCCATAACTTACATGGGGTTGACCAAACTTGCAGAAACATGTTTATTTCTGCTGAAAAACATGTTTTGACACTGTCAGCACACTGGGGTTAAGACCTGAGTGTGTGGGCTCTTCTGAGCCTTGCAGTTACATAGGGATACAGCTGTCTGAAAAAACGCGTTTATTTCGGGCTGAAAAACACGTTTTGAAAAGTGTGTTGTTACTACCCCATAACTTACATGGGGTTGACCAAACTTGCAGAAACATGTTTATTTCTGCTGAAAAACATGTTTTGACACTTTCAGCACACTGGGGTTAAGACCTCAGTGTGTGGGCTCTTCTGAGCCTTGCAGTTACATAGGGATACAGCTGTCTGAAAAAACGCGTTTATTTCGGGCTGAAAAACACGTTTTGAAAAGTGAGCTGTTACTGACCCATAACTTACATGGGGTTGACCAAACTTGCAGAAACATGTTTATTTCTGCTGAAAAACATGTTTTGACACTTTCAGCACACTGGGGTTAAGACCTGAGTGTGTGGGCTCTTCTGAGCCTTGCAGTTACATAGGGATACAGCTGTCTGAAAAAACGCGTTTATTTCGGGCTGAAAAACACGTTTTGAAAAGTGAGCTGTTACTGCCCCATAACTTACATGGGGTTGACCAAACTTGCAGAAACATGTTTATTTCTGCTGAAAAACATGTTTTGACACTTTCAGCACACTGGGGTTAAGACCTGAGTGTGTGGGCTCTTCTGAGCCTTGCAGTTACATAGGGATACAGCTGTCTGAAAAAACGCGTTTATTTCGGGCTGAAAAACACGTTTTGAAAAGTGTGCTGTTACTACCCCATAACTTACATGGGGTTGACCAAACTTGCAGAAACATGTTTATTTCTGCTGAAAAACATGTTTTGACACTTTCAGCACACTGGGGTTAAGACCTGAGTGTGTGGGCTCTTCTGAGCCTTGCAGTTACATAGGGATACAGCTGTCTGAAAAAACGCGTTTATTTCGGGCTGAAAAACACGTTTTGAAAAGTGAGCTGTTACTGCCCCATAAGTTACATGGGGTTGACCAAACTTGCAGAAACATGTTTATTTCTGCTGAAAAACATGTTTTGACACTTTCAGCACACTGGGGTTAAGACCTGAGTGTGTGGGCTCTTCTGAGCCTTGCAGTTACATAGGGATACAGCTGTCTGAAAAAACGCGTTTATTTCGGGCTGAAAAACACGTTTTGAAAAGTGTGCTGTTACTGCCCCATAACTTACATGGGGTTGACCAAACTTGCAGAAACATGTTTATTTCTTCTGAAAAACATGTTTTGACACTGTCAGCACACTGGGGTTAAGACCTGAGTGTGTGGGCTCTTCTGAGCCTTGCAGTTACATAGGGATACAGCTGTCTGAAAAAACGCGTTTATTTCGGGCTGAAAAACACGTTTTGAAAAGTGAGCTGTTACTGACCCATAACTTACATGGGGTTGACCAAACTTGCAGAAACATGTTTATTTCTGCTGAAAAACATGTTTTGACACTTTCAGCACACTGGGGTTAAGACCTGAGTGTGTGGGCTCTTCTGAGCCTTGCAGTTACATAGGGATACAGCTGTCTGAAAAAACGCGTTTATTTCGGGCTGAAAAACACGTTTTGAAAAGTGAGCTGTTAATCCCCCATAAGTTACATGGGGTTGACCAAACTTGCAGAAACATGTTTATTTCTGCTGAAAAACATGTTTTGACACTTTCAGCACACTGGGGTTAAGACCTGAGTGTGTGGGCTCTTCTGAGCCTTGCAGTTACATAGGGATACAGCTGTCTGAAAAAACGCGTTTATTTCGGGCTGAAAAACACGTTTTGAAAAGTGAGCTGTTACTGCCCCATAAGTTACATGGGGTTGACCAAACTTGCAGAAACATGTTTATTTCTGCTGAAAAACATGTTTTGACACTTTCAGCACACTGGGGTTAAGACCTGAGTGTGTGGGCTCTTCTGAGCCTTGCAGTTACATAGGGATACAGCTGTCTGAAAAAACGCGTTTATTTCGGGCTGAAAAACACGTTTTGAAAAGTGAGCTGTTACTGACCCATAACTTAAATGGGGTTGACCAAACTTGCAGAAACATGTTTATTTCTGCTGAAAAACATGTTTTGACACTTTCAGCACACTGGGGTTAAGACCTGAGTTTGTGGGCTCTTCTGAGCCTTGCAGTTACATAGGGATACAGATGTCTGAAAAAACGCGTTTATTTCGGGCTGAAAAACACGTTTTGAAAAGTGAGCTGTTACTGACCCATAACTTACATGGGGTTGACCAAACTTGCAGAAACATGTTTATTTCTGCTGAAAAACATGTTTTGACACTGTTAGCACACTGGGGTTAAGACCTGAGTGTGTGGGCTCTTCTGAGCCTTGCAGTTACATAGGGATACAGCTGTCTGAAAAAACGCGTTTATTTCGGGCTGAAAAACACGTTTTGCAAAGTGTGCTGTTACTACCCCATAACTTACATGGGGTTGACTAAACTTGCAGACATGTTTATTTCTGCTGAAAAACATGTTTTGACACTTTCAGCACACTGGGTTTAAGACCTGAGTGTGTGGGCTCTTCTGAGCCTTGCAGTTACATGGAGATTCTGAAGTCTGAAAAAACGTGTTTATTTCGGGCTGAAAAACACGTTTTGAAAAGTGAGCTGTTACTGACCCATAACTTACATGGGGTTGACCAAACTTGCAGAAACATGTTTATTTCTGCTGAAAAACATGTTTTGACACTTTCAGCACACTGGGGTTAAGACCTGAGTGTGTGGGCTCTTCTGAGCCTTGCAGTTACATAGGGATACAGCTGTCTGAAAAAACGTGTTTATCTCGGGCTGAAAAACACGTTTTGAAAAGTGTGCTGTTACTGCCCCATAACTTACATGGGGTTGACCAAACTTGCAGAAACATGTTTATTTCTTCTGAAAAACATGTTTTGACACTGTCAGCACACTGGGGTTAAGACCTGAGTGTGTGGGCTCTTCTGAGCCTTGCAGTTATATAGGGATACAGCTGTCAGAAAAAATGCGTTTATTTCGGGCTGAAAAACACGTTTTGAAAAGTGAGCTGTTACTGCCCCATAAGTTACATGGGGTTGACCAAACTTGCAGAAACATGTTTATTTCTGCTGAAAAACATGTTTTGACACTGTTAGCACACTGGGGTTAAGACCTGAGTGTGTGGGCTCTTCTGAGCCTTGCAGTTACATAGGGATACAGCTGTCTGAAAAAACGCGTTTATTTCGGGCTGAAAAACACGTTTTGCAAAGTGTGCTGTTACTACCCCATAACTTACATGGGGTTGACTAAACTTGCAGACATGTTTATTTCTGCTGAAAAACATGTTTTGACACTTTCAGCACACTGGGTTTAAGACCTGAGTTTGTGGGCTCTTCTGAGCCTTGCAGTTACATGGAGATTCTGAAGTCTGAAAAAACGTGTTTATTTCGGGCTGAAAAACACGTTTTGAAAAGTGAGCTGTTACTGACCCATAACTTACATGGGGTTGACCAAACTTGCAGAAACATGTTTATTTCTGCTGAAAAACATGTTTTGACACTTTCAGCACACTGGGGTTAAGACCTGAGTGTGTGGGCTCTTCTGAGCCTTGCAGTTACATAGGGATACAGCTGTCTGAAAAAACGTGTTTATCTCGGGCTGAAAAACACGTTTTGAAAAGTGTGCTGTTACTGCCCCATAACTTACATGGGGTTGACCAAACTTGCAGAAACATGTTTATTTCTTCTGAAAAACATGTTTTGACACTGTCAGCACACTGGGGTTAAGACCTGAGTGTGTGGGCTCTTCTGAGCCTTGCAGTTATATAGGGATACAGCTGTCAGAAAAAATGCGTTTATTTCGGGCTGAAAAACACGTTTTGAAAAGTGAGCTGTTACTGCCCCATAAGTTACATGGGGTTGACCAAACTTGCAGAAACATGTTTATTTCTGCTGAAAAACATGTTTTGACACTGTCAGCACACTGGGGTTAAGACCTGAGTGTGTGGGCTCTTCTGAGCCTTGCAGTTACATAGGGATACAGCTGTCTGAAAAAACGCGTTTATTTCGGGCTGAAAAACACATTTTGAAAAGTGAGCTGTTACTGACCCATAACTTACATGGGGTTGACCAAACTTGCAGAAACATGTTTATTTCTGCTGAAAAACATGTTTTGACACTTTCAGCACACTGGGGTTAAGACCTGAGTGTGTGGGCTCTACTGAGCCTTGCAGTTACGTAGGGATACAGCTGTCTGAAAAAACGCGTTTATTTCGGGCTGAAAAACACGTTTTGAAAAGTGAGCTGTTAATGCCCCATAAGTTACATTGGGTTGTCCAAACTTGCAGAAACATGTTTATTTCTGCTGAAAAACATGTTTTGACACTTTCAGCACACTGGGGTTAAGACCTGAGTGTGTGGGCTCTTCTGAGCCTTGCAGTTACATAGGGATACAGCTGTCTGAAAAAACGTGTTTATTTCGGGCTGAAAAACACGTTTTGAAAAGTGACCTGTTACTGCCCCATAAGATACATGGGGTTGACCAAACTTGCAGAAACATGTTTATTTCTGCTGAAAAACATGTTTTGACACTTTCTGCACAGTGGGGTTAAGACCTGAGTGTGTGGGCTCTTCTGAGCCTTGCTGTTACATAGGGATACAGCTGTCTGAAAAAACGCGTTTATTTCGGGCTGAAAAACACGTTTTGAAAAGTGTGCTGTTACTACCCCATAACTTACATGGGGTTGACCAAACTTGCAGAAACATGTTTATTTCTGCTGAAAAACATGTTTTGACACTGTCAGCACACTGGGGTTAAGACCTGAGTGTGTGGGCTCTTCTGAGCCTTGCAGTTACATAGGGATACAGCTGTCTGAAAAAACGCATTTATTTCGGGCTGAAAAACACGTTTTGAAAAGTGTGTTGTTACTACCCCATAACTTACATGGGGTTGACCAAACTTGCAGAAACATGTTTATTTCTGCTGAAAAACATGTTTTGACACTTTCAGCACACTGGGGTTAAGACCTCAGTGTGTGGGCTCTTCTGAGCCTTGCAGTTACATAGGGATACAGCTGTCTGAAAAAACGCGTTTATTTCGGGCTGAAAAACACGTTTTGAAAAGTGAGCTGTTACTGACCCATAACTTACATGGGGTTGACCAAACTTGCAGAAACATGTTTATTTCTGCTGAAAAACATGTTTTGACACTTTCAGCACACTGGGGTTAAGACCTGAGTTTGTGGGCTCTTCTGAGCCTTGCAGTTACATAGGGATACAGCTGTCTGAAAAAACGCGTTTATTTCGGGCTGAAAAACACGTTTTGAAAAGTGAGCTGTTACTGACCCATAACTTACATGGGGTTGACCAAACTTGCAGAAACATGTTTATTTCTGCTGAAAAACATGTTTTGACACTGTTAGCACACTGGGGTTAAGACCTGAGTGTGTGGGCTCTTCTGAGCCTTGCAGTTACATAGGGATACAGCTGTCTGAAAAAACGCGTTTATTTCGGGCTGAAAAACACGTTTTGCAAAGTGTGCTGTTACTACCCCATAACTTACATGGGGTTGACTAAACTTGCAGACATGTTTATTTCTGCTGAAAAACATGTTTTGACACTTTCAGCACACTGGGTTTAAGACCTGAGTGTGTGGGCTCTTCTGAGCCTTGCAGTTACATGGAGATTCTGAAGTCTGAAAAAACGTGTTTATTTCGGGCTGAAAAACACGTTTTGAAAAGTGAGCTGTTACTGACCCATAACTTACATGGGGTTGACCAAACTTGCAGAAACATGTTTATTTCTGCTGAAAAACATGTTTTGACACTTTCAGCACACTGGGGTTAAGACCTGAGTGTGTGGGCTCTTCTGAGCCTTGCAGTTACATAGGGATACAGCTGTCTGAAAAAACGTGTTTATCTCGGGCTGAAAAACACGTTTTGAAAAGTGTGCTGTTACTGCCCCATAACTTACATGGGGTTGACCAAACTTGCAGAAACATGTTTATTTCTTCTGAAAAACATGTTTTGACACTGTCAGCACACTGGGGTTAAGACCTGAGTGTGTGGGCTCTTCTGAGCCTTGCAGTTATATAGGGATACAGCTGTCAGAAAAAATGCGTTTATTTCGGGCTGAAAAACACGTTTTGAAAAGTGAGCTGTTACTGCCCCATAAGTTACATGGGGTTGACCAAACTTGCAGAAACATGTTTATTTCTGCTGAAAAACATGTTTTGACACTGTCAGCACACTGGGGTTAAGACCTGAGTGTGTGGGCTCTTCTGAGCCTTGCAGTTACATAGGGATACAGCTGTCTGAAAAAACGCGTTTATTTCGGGCTGAAAAACACATTTTGAAAAGTGAGCTGTTACTGACCCATAACTTACATGGGGTTGACCAAACTTGCAGAAACATGTTTATTTCTGCTGAAAAACATGTTTTGACACTTTCAGCACACTGGGGTTAAGACCTGAGTGTGTGGGCTCTACTGAGCCTTGCAGTTACGTAGGGATACAGCTGTCTGAAAAAACGCGTTTATTTTGGGCTGAAAAACACGTTTTGAAAAGTGAGCTGTTAATGCCCCATAAGTTACATTGGGTTGTCCAAACTTGCAGAAACATGTTTATTTCTGCTGAAAAACATGTTTTGACACTTTCAGCACACTGGGGTTAAGACCTGAGTGTGTGGGCTCTTCTGAGCCTTGCAGTTACATAGGGATACAGCTGTCTGAAAAAACGTGTTTATTTCGGGCTGAAAAACACGTTTTGAAAAGTGACCTGTTACTGCCCCATAAGATACATGGGGTTGACCAAACTTGCAGAAACATGTTTATTTCTGCTGAAAAACATGTTTTGACACTTTCTGCACAGTGGGGTTAAGACCTGAGTGTGTGGGCTCTTCTGAGCCTTGCTGTTACATAGGGATACAGCTGTCTGAAAAAACGCGTTTATTTCGGGCTGAAAAACACGTTTTGAAAAGTGTGCTGTTACTACCCCATAACTTACATGGGGTTGACCAAACTTGCAGAAACATGTTTATTTCTGCTGAAAAACATGTTTTGACACTGTCAGCACACTAGGGTTAAGACCTGAGTGTGTGGGCTCTTCTGAGCCTTGCAGTTACATAGGGATACAGCTGTCTGAAAAAACGCGTTTATTTCGGGCTGAAAAACACGTTTTGAAAAGTGTGTTGTTACTACCCCATAACTTACATGGGGTTGACCAAACTTGCAGAAACATGTTTATTTCTGCTGAAAAACATGTTTTGACACTTTCAGCACACTGGGGTTAAGACCTCAGTGTGTGGGCTCTTCTGAGCCTTGCAGTTACATAGGGATACAGCTGTCTGAAAAAACGCGTTTATTTCGGGCTGAAAAACACGTTTTGAAAAGTGAGCTGTTACTGACCCAAAACTTACATGGGGTTGACCAAACTTGCAGAAACATGTTTATTTCTGCTGAAAAACATGTTTTGACACTTTCAGCACACTGGGGTTAAGACCTGAGTGTGTGGGCTCTTCTGAGCCTTGCAGTTACATAGGGATACAGCTGTCTGAAAAAACGTGTTTATTTCGGGCTGAAAAACACGTTTTGAAAAGTGACCTGTTACTGCCCCATAAGATACATGGGGTTGACCAAACTTGCAGAAACATGTTTATTTCTGCTGAAAAACATGTTTTGACACTTTCAGCACACTGGGGTTAAGACCTGAGTGTGTGGGCTCTTCTGAGCCTTGCAGTTACATAGGGATACAGCTGTCTGAAAAAACGCGTTTATCTCGGGCTGAAAAACACGTTTTGAAAAGTGTGCTGTTACCACCCCATAACTTACATGGGGTTGACCAAACTTGCAGAAACATGTTTATTTCTGCTGAAAAACATGTTTTGACACTTTCAGCACACTGGGGTTAAGACCTGAGTGTGTGGGCTCTTCTGAGCCTTGCAGTTACATAGGGATACAGCTGTCTGAAAAAACGCGTTTATTTCGGGCTGAAAAACACGTTTTGAAAAGTGTGCTGTTACTACCCCATAACTTACATGGGGTTGACCAAACTTGCAGAAACATGTTTATTTCTGCTGAAAAACATGTTTTGACACTTTCAGCACACTGGGGTTAAGACCTGAGTGTGTGGGCTCTTCTGAGCCTTGCAGTTACATAGGGATACAGCTGTCTGAAAAAACGTGTTTATTTCGGGCTGAAAAACACGTTTTGAAAAGTGACCTGTTACTGCCCCATAAGATACATGGGGTTGACCAAACTTGCAGAAACATGTTTATTTCTGCTGAAAAACATGTTTTGACACTTTCTGCACAGTGGGGTTAAGACCTGAGTGTGTGGGCTCTTCTGAGCCTTGCAGTTACAGAGGGATACAGCTGTCTGAAAAAACGCGTTTATTTCGGGCTGAAAAACACGTTTTGAAAAGTGTGCTGTTACTACCCCATAACTTACATGGGGTTGACCAAACTTGCAGAAACATGTTTATTTCTGCTGAAAAACATGTTTTGACACTTTCTGCACACTGGGGTTAAGACCTGAGTGTGTGGGCTCTACTGAGCCTTGCAGTTACGTAGGGATACAGCTGTCTGAAAAAACGCGTTTATTTCGGGCTGAAAAACACGTTTTGAAAAGTGAGCTGTTAATGCCCCATAAGTTACATTGGGTTGTCCAAACTTGCAGAAACATGTTTATTTCTGCTGAAAAACATGTTTTGACACTTTCAGCACACTGGGGTTAAGACCTGAGTGTGTGGGCTCTTCTGAGCCTTGCAGTTACATAGGGATACAGCTGTCTGAAAAAACGTGTTTATTTCGGGCTGAAAAACACGTTTTGAAAAGTGACCTGTTACTGCCCCATAAGATACATGGGGTTGACCAAACTTGCAGAAACATGTTTATTTCTGCTGAAAAACATGTTTTGACACTTTCTGCACAGTGGGGTTAAGACCTGAGTGTGTGGGCTCTTCTGAGCCTTGCAGTTACAGAGGGATACAGCTGTCTGAAAAAACGCGTTTATTTCGGGCTGAAAAACACGTTTTGAAAAGTGTGCTGTTACCACCCCATAACTTACATGGGGTTGACCAAGCTTGCAGAAACATGTTTATTTCTGCTGAAAAACATGTTTTGACACTTTCAGCACACTGGGGTTAAGACCTGAGTGTGTGGGCTCTTCTGAGCCTTGCAGTTACATAGGGATACAGCTGTCTGAAAAAACGCGTTTATTTCGGGCTGAAAAACACGTTTTGAAAAGTGTGCTGTTACTACCCCATAACTTACATGGGGTTGACCAAACTTGCAGAAACATGTTTATTTCTGCTGAAAAACATGTTTTGACACTGTCAGCACACTGGGGTTAAGACCTGAGTGTGTGGGCTCTTCTGAGCCTTGCAGTTACAGAGGGATACAGCTGTCTGAAAAAACGCGTTTATTTCGGGCTGAAAAACACGTTTTGAAAAGTGTGCTGTTACTACCCCATAACTTACATGGGGTTGACCAAACTTGCAGAAACATGTTTATTTCTGCTGAAAAACATGTTTTGACACTTTCTGCACACTGGGGTTAAGACCTGAGTGTGTGGGCTCTACTGAGCCTTGCAGTTACGTAGGGATACAGCTGTCTGAAAAAACGCGTTTATTTCGGGCTGAAAAACACGTTTTGAAAAGTGAGCTGTTAATGCCCCATAAGTTACATTGGGTTGTCCAAACTTGCAGAAACATGTTTATTTCTGCTGAAAAACATGTTTTGACACTTTCAGCACACTGGGGTTAAGACCTGAGTGTGTGGGCTCTTCTGAGCCTTGCAGTTACATAGGGATACAGCTGTCTGAAAAAACGTGTTTATTTCGGGCTGAAAAACACGTTTTGAAAAGTGACCTGTTACTGCCCCATAAGATACATGGGGTTGACCAAACTTGCAGAAACATGTTTATTTCTGCTGAAAAACATGTTTTGACACTTTCTGCACAGTGGGGTTAAGACCTGAGTGTGTGGGCTCTTCTGAGCCTTGCAGTTACAGAGGGATACAGCTGTCTGAAAAAACGCGTTTATTTCGGGCTGAAAAACACGTTTTGAAAAGTGAGCTGTTACTGCCCCATAAGTTACATGGGGTTGACCAAACTTGCAGAAACATGTTTATTTCTGCTGAAAAACATGTTTTGACACTGTCAGCACACTGGGGTTAAGACCTGAGTGTGTGGGCTCTTCTGAGCCTTGCAGTTACATAGGGATACAGCTGTCTGAAAAAACGCGTTTATTTCGGGCTGAAAAACACGTTTTGAAAAGTGTGCTGTTACCACCCCATAACTTACATGGGGTTGACCAAGCTTGCAGAAACATGTTTATTTCTGCTGAAAAACATGTTTTGACACTTTCAGCACACTGGGGTTAAGACCTGAGTGTGTGGGCTCTTCTGAGCCTTGCAGTTACATAGGGATACAGCTGTCTGAAAAAACGCGTTTATTTCGGGCTGAAAAACACGTTTTGAAAAGTGTGCTGTTACTACCCCATAACTTACATGGGGTTGACCAAACTTGCAGAAACATGTTTATTTCTGCTGAAAAACATGTTTTGACACTGTCAGCACACTGGGGTTAAGACCTGAGTGTGTGGGCTCTTCTGAGCCTTGCAGTTACATAGGGATACAGCTGTCTGAAAAAACGCGTTTATTTCGGGCTGAAAAACACGTTTTGAAAAGTGTGTTGTTACTACCCCATAACTTACATGGGGTTGACCAAACTTGCAGAAACATGTTTATTTCTGCTGAAAAACATGTTTTGACACTTTTAGCACACTGGGGTTAAGACCTGAGTGTGTGGGCTCTTCTGAGCCTTGCAGTTACATAGGGATACAGCTGTCTGAAAAAACGCGTTTATTTCGGGCTGAAAAACACGTTTTGAAAAGTGAGCTGTTACTGACCCATAACTTACATGGGGTTGACCAAACTTGCAGAAACATGTTTATTTCTGCTGAAAAACATGTTTTGACACTTTCAGCACACTGGGGTTAAGACCTGAGTTTGTGGGCTCTTCTGAGCCTTGCAGTTACATAGGGATACAGCTGTCTGAAAAAACGCGTTTATTTCGGGCTGAAAAACACGTTTTGATAAGTGAGCTGTTACTGACCCATAACTTACATGGGGTTGACCAAACTTGCAGAAACATGTTTATTTCTGCTGAAAAACATGTTTTCACACTTTCAGCACACTGGGGTTAAGACCTGAGTGTGTGGGCTCTTCTGAGCCTTGCAGTTACATAGGGATACAGCTGTCTGAAAAAACGTGTTTATTTCGGGCTGAAAAACACGTTTTGAAAAGTGACCTGTTACTGCCCCATAAGTTACGTGGGGTTGACCAAACTTGCAGAAACATGTTTATTTCTGCTGAAAAACATGTTTTGACACTTTCTGCACAGTGGGGTTAAGACCTGAGTGTGTGGGCTCTTCTGAGCCTTGCAGTTACATAGGGATACAGCTGTCTGAAAAAACGCGTTTATTTCGGGCTGAAAAACTCGTTTTGAAAAGTGAGCTGTTACTGCCCCGTAAGTTACATGGGGTTGACCAAACTTGCAGAAACATGTTTATTTCTGCTGAAAAACATGTTTTGACACTTTCAGCACACTGGGGTTAAGACCTGAGTTTGTGGGCTCTTCTGAGCCTTGCAGTTACATAGGGATACAGCTGTCTGAAAAAACGCGTTTATTTCGGGCTGAAAAACACGTTTTGAAAAGTGAGCTGTTACTGACCCATAACTTACATGGGGTTGACCAAACTTGCAGACATGTTTATTTCTGCTGAAAAACATGTTTTGACACTTTCAGCACACTGGGTTTAAGACCTGAGTGTGTGGGCTCTTCTGAGCCTTGCAGTTACATGGAGATTCTGAAGTCTGAAAAAACGTGTTTATTTCGGGCTGAAAAACACGTTTTGAAAAGTGAGCTGTTACTGACCCATAACTTACATGGGGTTGACCAAACTTGCAGAAACATGTTTATTTCTGCTGAAAAACATGTTTTGACACTTTCAGCACACTGGGGTTAAGACCTGAGTGTGTGGGCTCTTCTGAGCCTTGCAGTTACATAGGGATACAGCTGTCTGAAAAAACGTGTTTATCTCGGGCTGAAAAACACGTTTTGAAAAGTGTGCTGTTACTGCCCCATAACTTACATGGGGTTGACCAAACTTGCAGAAACATGTTTATTTCTTCTGAAAAACATGTTTTGACACTGTCAGCACACTGGGGTTAAGACCTGAGTGTGTGGGCTCTTCTGAGCCTTGCAGTTATATAGGGATACAGCTGTCAGAAAAAATGCGTTTATTTCGGGCTGAAAAACACGTTTTGAAAAGTGAGCTGTTACTGCCCCATAAGTTACATGGGGTTGACCAAACTTGCAGAAACATGTTTATTTCTGCTGAAAAACATGTTTTGACACTGTTAGCACACTGGGGTTAAGACCTGAGTGTGTGGGCTCTTCTGAGCCTTGCAGTTACATAGGGATACAGCTGTCTGAAAAAACGCGTTTATTTCGGGCTGAAAAACTCGTTTTGAAAAGTGAGCTGTTACTGCCCCATAAGTTACATGGGGTTGACCAAACTTGCAGAAACATGTTTATTTCTGCTGAAAAACATGTTTTGACACTTTCAGCACACTGGGGTTAAGACCTGAGTTTGTGGGCTCTTCTGAGCCTTGCAGTTACATAGGGATACAGCTGTCTGAAAAAACGCGTTTATTTCGGGCTGAAAAACACGTTTTGAAAAGTGAGCTGTTACTGACCCATAACTTACATGGGGTTGACCAAACTTGCAGACATGTTTATTTCTGCTGAAAAACATGTTTTGACACTTTCAGCACACTGGGGTTAAGACCTGAGTGTGTGGGCTCTTCTGAGCCTTGCAGTTACATGGAGATTCTGAAGTCTGAAAAAACGTGTTTATTTCGGGCTGAAAAACACGTTTTGAAAAGTGAGCTGTTACTGACCCATAACTTACATGGGGTTGACCAAACTTGCAGAAACATGTTTATTTCTGCTGAAAAACATGTTTTGACACTTTCAGCACACTGGGGTTAAGACCTGAGTGTGTGGGCTCTTCTGAGCCTTGCAGTTACATAGGGATACAGCTGTCTGAAAAAACGTGTTTATCTCGGGCTGAAAAACACGTTTTGAAAAGTGTGCTGTTACTGCCCCATAACTTACATGGGGTTGACCAAACTTGCAGAAACATGTTTATTTCTTCTGAAAAACATGTTTTGACACTGTCAGCACACTGGGGTTAAGACCTGAGTGTGTGGGCTCTTCTGAGCCTTGCAGTTATATAGGGATACAGCTGTCAGAAAAAATGCGTTTATTTCGGGCTGAAAAACACGTTTTGAAAAGTGAGCTGTTACTGCCCCATAAGTTACATGGGGTTGACCAAACTTGCAGAAACATGTTTATTTCTGCTGAAAAACATGTTTTGACACTGTTAGCACACTGGGGTTAAGACCTGAGTGTGTGGGCTCTTCTGAGCCTTGCAGTTACATAGGGATACAGCTGTCTGAAAAAACGCGTTTATTTCGGGCTGAAAAACACGTTTTGCAAAGTGTGCTGTTACTACCCCATAACTTACATGGGGTTGACTAAACTTGCAGACATGTTTATTTCTGCTGAAAAACATGTTTTGACACTTTCAGCACACTGGGTTTAAGACCTGAGTGTGTGGGCTCTTCTGAGCCTTGCAGTTACATGGAGATTCTGAAGTCTGAAAAAACGTGTTTATTTCGGGCTGAAAAACACGTTTTGAAAAGTGAGCTGTTACTGACCCATAACTTACATGGGGTTGACCAAACTTGCAGAAACATGTTTATTTCTGCTGAAAAACATGTTTTGACACTTTCAGCACACTGGGGTTAAGACCTGAGTGTGTGGGCTCTTCTGAGCCTTGCAGTTACATAGGGATACAGCTGTCTGAAAAAACGTGTTTATCTCGGGCTGAAAAACACGTTTTGAAAAGTGTGCTGTTACTGCCCCATAACTTACATGGGGTTGACCAAACTTGCAGAAACATGTTTATTTCTTCTGAAAAACATGTTTTGACACTGTCAGCACACTGGGGTTAAGACCTGAGTGTGTGGGCTCTTCTGAGCCTTGCAGTTACATAGGGATACAGCTGTCAGAAAAAATGCGTTTATTTCGGGCTGAAAAACACGTTTTGAAAAGTGAGCTGTTACTGACCCATAACTTACATGGGGTTGACCAAACTTGCAGAAACATGTTTATTTCTGCTGAAAAACATGTTTTGACACTTTCAGCACACTGGGGTTAAGACCTGAGTGTGTGGGCTCTACTGAGCCTTGCAGTTACGTAGGGATACAGCTGTCTGAAAAAACGCGTTTATTTCGGGCTGAAAAACACGTTTTGAAAAGTGAGCTGTTAATGCCCCATAAGTTACATTGGGTTGTCCAAACTTGCAGAAACATGTTTATTTCTGCTGAAAAACATGTTTTGACACTTTCAGCACACTGGGGTTAAGACCTGAGTGTGTGGGCTCTTCTGAGCCTTGCAGTTACATAGGGATACAGCTGTCTGAAAAAACGTGTTTATTTCGGGCTGAAAAACACGTTTTGAAAAGTGACCTGTTACTGCCCCATAAGATACATGGGGTTGACCAAACTTGCAGAAACATGTTTATTTCTGCTGAAAAACATGTTTTGACACTTTCTGCACAGTGGGGTTAAGACCTGAGTGTGTGGGCTCTTCTGAGCCTTGCTGTTACATAGGGATACAGCTGTCTGAAAAAACGCGTTTATTTCGGGCTGAAAAACACGTTTTGAAAAGTGTGCTGTTACTACCCCATAACTTACATGGGGTTGACCAAACTTGCAGAAACATGTTTATTTCTGCTGAAAAACATGTTTTGACACTGTCAGCACACTGGGGTTAAGACCTGAGTGTGTGGGCTCTTCTGAGCCTTGCAGTTACATAGGGATACAGCTGTCTGAAAAAACGCGTTTATTTCGGGCTGAAAAACACGTTTTGAAAAGTGAGCTGTTACTGACCCATAACTTACATGGGGTTGACCAAACTTGCAGAAACATGTTTATTTCTGCTGAAAAACATGTTTTGACACTTTCAGCACACTGGGGTTAAGACCTGAGTGTGTGGGCTCTTCTGAGCCTTGCAGTTACATAGGGATACAGCTGTCTGAAAAAACGCGTTTATTTCGGGCTGAAAAACACGTTTTGAAAAGTGAGCTGTTACTGACCCATAACTTACATGGGGTTGACCAAACTTGCAGAAACATGTTTATTTCTGCTGAAAAACATGTTTTGACACTTTCAGCACACTGGGGTTAAGACCTGAGTGTGTGGGCTCTTCTGAGCCTTGCAGTTACATAGGGATACAGCTGTCTGAAAAAACGTGTTTATTTCGGGCTGAAAAACACGTTTTGAAAAGTGACCTGTTACTGCCCCATAAGATACATGGGGTTGACCAAACTTGCAGAAACATGTTTATTTCTGCTGAAAAACATGTTTTGACACTTTCAGCACACTGGGGTTAAGACCTGAGTGTGTGGGCTCTTCTGAGCCTTGCAGTTACATAGGGATACAGCTGTCTGAAAAAACGCATTTATCTCGGGCTGAAAAACACGTTTTGAAAAGTGTGCTGTTACCACCCCATAACTTACATGGGGTTGACCAAACTTGCAGAAACATGTTTATTTCTGCTGAAAAACATGTTTTGACACTTTCAGCACACTGGGGTTAAGACCTGAGTGTGTGGGCTCTTCTGAGCCTTGCAGTTACATAGCGATACAGCTGTCTGAAAAAACGCGTTTATTTCGGGCTGAAAAACACGTTTTGAAAAGTGTGCTGTTACTACCCCATAACTTACATGGGGTTGACCAAACTTGCAGAAACATGTTTATTTCTGCTGAAAAACATGTTTTGACACTTTCAGCACACTGGGGTTAAGACCTGAGTGTGTGGGCTCTACTGAGCCTTGCAGTTACGTAGGGATACAGCTGTCTGAAAAAACGCGTTTATTTCGGGCTGAAAAACACGTTTTGAAAAGTGAGCTGTTAATGCCCCATAAGTTACATTGGGTTGTCCAAACTTGCAGAAACATGTTTATTTCTGCTGAAAAACATGTTTTGACACTTTCAGCACACTGGGGTTAAGACCTGAGTGTGTGGGCTCTTCTGAGCCTTGCAGTTACATAGGGATACAGCTGTCTGAAAAAACGTGTTTATTTCGGGCTGAAAAACACGTTTTGAAAAGTGACCTGTTACTGCCCCATAAGATACATGGGGTTGACCAAACTTGCAGAAACATGTTTATTTCTGCTGAAAAACATGTTTTGACACTTTCTGCACAGTGGGGTTAAGACCTGAGTGTGTGGGCTCTTCTGAGCCTTGCAGTTACAGAGGGATACAGCTGTCTGAAAAAACGCGTTTATTTCGGGCTGAAAAACACGTTTTGAAAAGTGAGCTGTTACTGCCCCATAAGTTACATGGGGTTGACCAAACTTGCAGAAACATGTTTATTTCTGCTGAAAAACATGTTTTGACACTGTCAGCACACTGGGGTTAAGACCTGAGTGTGTGGGCTCTTCTGAGCCTTGCAGTTACATAGGGATACAGCTGTCTGAAAAAACGCGTTTATTTCGGGCTGAAAAACACGTTTTGAAAAGTGTGCTGTTACCACCCCATAACTTACATGGGGTTGACCAAGCTTGCAGAAACATGTTTATTTCTGCTGAAAAACATGTTTTGACACTTTCAGCACACTGGGGTTAAGACCTGAGTGTGTGGGCTCTTCTGAGCCTTGCAGTTACATAGGGATACAGCTGTCTGAAAAAACGCGTTTATTTCGGGCTGAAAAACACGTTTTGAAAAGTGTGCTGTAACTACCCCATAACTTACATGGGGTTGACCAAACTTGCAGAAACATGTTTATTTCTGCTGAAAAACATGTTTTGACACTGTCAGCACACTGGGGTTAAGACCTGAGTGTGTGGGCTCTTCTGAGCCTTGCAGTTACATAGGGATACAGCTGTCTGAAAAAACGCGTTTATTTCGGGCTGAAAAACACGTTTTGAAAAGTGTGTTGTTACTACCCCATAACTTACATGGGGTTGACAAACTTGCAGAACATGTTTATTTCTGCTGAAAAACATGTTTTGACACTTTTAGCACACTGGGGTTAAGACCTGAGTGTGTGGGCTCTTCTGAGCCTTGCAGTTACATAGGGATACAGCTGTCTGAAAAAACGCGTTTATTTCGGGCTGAAAAACACGTTTTGAAAAGTGAGCTGTTACTGACCCATAACTTACATGGGGTTGACCAAACTTGCAGAAACATGTTTATTTCTGCTGAAAAACATGTTTTGACACTTCAGCACACTGGGGTTAAGACCTGAGTGTGTGGGCTCTTCTGAGCCTTGCAGTTACATAGGGATACAGCTGTCTGAAAAAACGTGTTATTTCGGGCTGAAAAACACGTTTTGAAAAGTGACCTGTTACTGCCCCATAAGTTACGTGGGGTTGACCAAACTTGCAGAAACATGTTTATTTCTGCTGAAAAACATGTTTTGACACTTTCTGCACAGTGGGTTAAGACCTGAGTGTGTGGGCTCTTCTGAGCCTTGCAGTTACATAGGGATACAGCTGTCTGAAAAAACGCGTTTATTTCGGGCTGAAAAACACGTTTTGAAAAGTGTGCTGTTACTACCCCATAACTTACATGGGGTTGACCAAACTTGCAGAAACATGTTTATTTCTGCTGAAAAACATGTTTTGACACTTTCAGCACACTGGTGTTAAGACCTGAGTGTGTGGGCTCTTCTGAGCCTTGCAGTTACATAGGGATACAGCTGTCTGAAAAAACGCGTTTATTTCGGGCTGAAAAACTCGTTTTGAAAAGTGAGCTGTTACTGCCCCATAAGTTACATGGGGTTGACCAAACTTGCAGAAACATGTTTATTTCTGCTGAAAAACATGTTTTGACACTTTCAGCACACTGGGGTTAAGACCTGAGTTTGTGGGCTCTTCTGAGCCTTGCAGTTACATAGGGATACAGCTGTCTGAAAAAACGCGTTTATTTCGGGCTGAAAAACACGTTTTGAAAAGTGAGCTGTTACTGACCCATAACTTACATGGGGTTGACCAAACTTGCAGACATGTTTATTTCTGCTGAAAAACATGTTTGACACTTTCAGCACACTGGGTTTAAGACCTGAGTGTGTGGGCTCTTCTGAGCCTTGCAGTTACATGGAGATTCTGAAGTCTGAAAAAACGTGTTTATTTCGGGCTGAAAAACACGTTTTGAAAAGTGAGCTGTTACTGACCCCATAACTTACATGGGGTTGACGAAACTTGCAAACATGTTTATTTCTGCTGAAAAACATGTTTTGACACTTTCAGCACACTGGGGTTAAGACCTGAGTGTGTGGGCTCTTCTGAGCCTTGCAGTTACATAGGGATACAGCTGTCTGAAAAAACGTGTTTATCTCGGGCTGAAAAACACGTTTTGAAAAGTGTGCTGTTACTGCCCCATAACTTACATGGGGTTGACCAAACTTGCAGAAACATGTTTATTTCTTCTGAAAAACATGTTTTGACACTGTCAGCACACTGGGGTTAAGACCTGAGTGTGTGGGCTCTTCTGAGCCTTGCAGTTATATAGGGATACAGCTGTCAGAAAAAATGCGTTTATTTCGGGCTGAAAAACACGTTTTGAAAAGTGAGCTGTTACTGCCCCATAAGTTACATGGGGTTGACCAAACTTGCAGAAACATGTTTATTTCTGCTGAAAAACATGTTTTGACACTGTCAGCACACTGGGGTTAAGACCTGAGTGTGTGGGCTCTTCTGAGCCTTGCAGTTACATAGGGATACAGCTGTCTGAAAAAACGCGTTTATTTCGGGCTGAAAAACACGTTTTGAAAAGTGTGCTGTTACCACCCCATAACTTACATGGGGTTGACCAAACTTGCAGAAACATGTTTATTTCTGCTGAAAAACATGTTTTGACACTTTCAGCACACTGGGGTTAAGACCTGAGTGTGTGGGCTCTTCTGAGCCTTGCAGTTACATAGGGATACAGCTGTCTGAAAAAACGCGTTTATTTCGGGCTGAAAAACACGTTTTGAAAAGTGAGCTGTTACTGCCCCATAACTTACATGGGGTTGACCAAACTTGCAGAAACATGTTTATTTCTGCTGAAAAACATGTTTTGACCACATTCAGCACACTGGGGTTAAGACCTGAGTGTGTGGGCTCTTCTGAGCCTTGCAGTTACATAGGGATACAGCTGTCTGAAAAAACGCGTTTATTTCGGGCTGAAAAACACGTTTTGAAAAGTGTGCTGTTACTACCCCATAACTTACATGGGGTTGACCAAACTTGCAGAAACATGTTTATTTCTGCTGAAAAACATGTTTTGACACTTTCAGCACACTGGGGTTAAGACCTGAGTGTGTGGGCTCTTCTGAGCCTTGCAGTTACATAGGGATACAGCTGTCTGAAAAAACGCGTTTATTTCGGGCTGAAAAACACGTTTTGAAAAGTGAGCTGTTACTGCCCCATAACTTACATGGGGTTGACCAAACTTGCAGAAACATGTTTATTTCTGCTGAAAAACATGTTTTGACACATTCAGCACACTGGGGTTAAGACCTGAGTGTGTGGGCTCTTCTGAGCCTTGCAGTTACATAGGGATACAGCTGTCTGAAAAAACGCGTTTATTTCGGGCTGAAAAACACGTTTTGAAAAGTGTGCTGTTACTACCCCATAACTTACATGGGGTTGACCAAACTTGCAGAAACATGTTTATTTCTGCTGAAAAACATGTTTTGACACTTTCAGCACACTGGGGTTAAGACCTGAGTGTGTGGGCTCTTCTGAGCCTTGCAGTTACATAGGGATACAGCTGTCTGAAAAAACGCGTTTATTTCGGGCTGAAAAACACGTTTTGAAAAGTGAGCTGTTACTGCCCCATAAGTTACATGGGGTTGACCAAACTTGCAGAACATGTTTATTTCTGCTGAAAAACATGTTTTGACACTGTCAGCACACTGGGGTTAAGACCTGAGTGTGTGGGCTCTTCTGAGCCTTGCAGTTACATAGGGATACAGCTGTCTGAAAAAACGCGTTTATTTCGGGGCTGAAAAACACGTTTTGAAAAGTGAGCTGTTACTGCCCCATAAGTTACATGGGGTTGACCAACTTGCAGAAACATGTTTATTTCTGCTGAAAAACATGTTTTGACACTTTCAGCACACTGGGGTTAAGACCTGAGTGTGTGGGCTCTTCTGAGCCTTGCAGTTACATAGGGATACAGCTGTCTGAAAAAACGCGTTTATTTCGGGCTGAAAAACACGTTTTGAAAAGTGACCTGTTACTGCCCCATAAGTTACGTGGGGTTGACCAAACTTGCAGAAACATGTTTATTTCTGCTGAAAAACATGTTTTGACACTTTCTGCACAGTGGGGTTAAGACCTGAGTGTGTGGGCTCTTCTGAGCCTTGCAGTTACATAGGGATACAGCTGTCTGAAAAAACGCGTTTATTTCGGGCTGAAAAACACGTTTTGAAAAGTGTGCTGTTACTACCCCATAACTTACATGGGGTTGACCAAACTTGCAGAAACATGTTTATTTCTGCTGAAAAACATGTTTTGACACTTTCAGCACACTGGTGTTAAGACCTGAGTGTGTGGGCTCTTCTGAGCCTTGCAGTTACATAGGGATACAGCTGTCTGAAAAAACGCGTTTATTTCGGGCTGAAAAACTCGTTTTGAAAAGTGAGCTGTTACTGCCCCATAAGTTACATGGGGTTGACCAAACTTGCAGAAACATGTTTATTTCTGCTGAAAAACATGTTTTGACACTTTCAGCACACTGGGGTTAAGACCTGAGTTTGTGGGCTCTTCTGAGCCTTGCAGTTACATAGGGATACAGCTGTCTGAAAAAACGCGTTTATTTCGGGCTGAAAAACACGTTTTGAAAAGTGAGCTGTTACTGACCCATAACTTACATGGGGTTGACCAAACTTGCAGACGTTTATTTCTGCTGAAAAACATGTTTTGACACTTTCAGCACACTGGGTTTAAGACCTGAGTGTGTGGGCTCTTCTGAGCCTTGCAGTTACATGGAGATTCTGAAGTCTGAAAAAACGTGTTTATTTCGGGCTGAAAAACACGTTTTTGAAAAGTGAGCTGTTACTGACCCATAACTTACATGGGGTTGACGAAACATGTTTATTTCTGCTGAAAAACATGTTTTGACACTTTCAGCACACTGGGGTTAAGACCTGAGTGTGTGGGCTCTTCTGAGCCTTGCAGTTACATAGGGATACAGCTGTCTGAAAAAACGTGTTTATCTCGGGCTGAAAAACACGTTTTGAAAAGTGTGCTGTTACTGCCCCATAACTTACATGGGGTTGACCAAACTTGCAGAAACATGTTTATTTCTGCTGAAAAACATGTTTTGACACATTCAGCACACTGGGGTTAAGACCTGAGTGTGTGGGCTCTTCTGAGCCTTGCAGTTACATAGGGATACAGCTGTCTGAAAAAACGCGTTTATTTCGGGCTGAAAAACACGTTTTGAAAAAGTGTGCTGTTACTACCCCATAACTTACATGGGGTTGACCAAACTTGCAGAAACATGTTTATTTCTGCTGAAAAACATGTTTTGACACTTTCAGCACACTGGGGTTAAGACCTGAGTGTGTGGGCTCTTCTGAGCCTTGCAGTTACATAGGGATACAGCTGTCTGAAAAAACGCGTTTATTTCGGGCTGAAAAACACGTTTTGAAAAGTGAGCTGTTACTGCCCCATAAGTTACATGGGGTTGACCAAACTTGCAGAAACATGTTTATTTCTGCTGAAAAACATGTTTTGACACTGTCAGCACACTGGGGTTAAGACCTGAGTGTGTGGGCTCTTCTGAGCCTTGCAGTTACATAGGGATACAGCTGTCTGAAAAAACGCGTTTATTTCGGGCTGAAAAACACGTTTTGAAAAGTGAGCTGTTACTGACCCATAACTTACATGGGGTTGACCAAACTTGCAGAAACATGTTTATTTCTGCTGAAAAACATGTTTTGACACTTTCAGCACACCTGGGGTTAAGACCTGAGTGTGTGGGCTCTTCTGAGCCTTGCAGTTACATAGGGATACAGCTGTCTGAAAAAAACGTGTTTATTTCGGGCTGAAAAACACGTTTTGAAAAGTGACCTGTTACTGCCCCATAAGTTACGTGGGGTTGACCAAACTTGCAGAAACATGTTTATTTCTGCTGAAAAACATGTTTTGACACTTTCTGCACAGTGGGGTTAAGACCTGAGTGTGTGGGCTCTTCTGAGCCTTGCAGTTACATAGGGATACAGCTGTCTGAAAAAACGCGTTTATTTCGGGCTGAAAAACACGTCTTGAAAAGTGACCTGTTACTGCCCCATAAGATACATGGGGTTGACCAAACTTGCAGAAACATGTTTATTTCTGCTGAAAAACATGTTTTGACACTGTCAGCACACTGGGGTTAAGACCTGAGTGTGTGGGCTCTTCTGAGCCTTGCAGTTACATAGGGATACAGCTGTCTGAAAAAAACGCGTTTATTTCGGGCTGAAAAACACGTTTTGAAAAGTGTGCTGTTACCACCCCATAACTTACATGGGGTGACCAAGCTTGCAGAAACATGTTTATTTCTGCTGAAAACATGTTTTGACACTTTCAGCACACTGGGGTTAAGACCTGAGTGTGTGGGCTCTTCTGAGCCTTGCAGTTACATAGGGATACAGCTGTCTGAAAAAACGCGTTTATTTCGGGCTGAAAAACACGTTTTGAAAAGTGTGCTGTTACTACCCCATAACTTACATGGGGTTGACCAAACTTGCAGAAACATGTTTATTTCTGCTGAAAAACATGTTTTGACACTGTCAGCACACTGGGGTTAAGACCTGAGTGTGTGGGCTCTCTGAGCCTTGCAGTTACATAGGGATACAGCTGTCTGAAAAAACGCGTTTATTTCGGGCTGAAAAACACGTTTTGAAAAGTGTGTTGTTACTACCCCATAACTTACATGGGGTTGACCAAACTTGCAGAAACATGTTTATTTCTGCTGAAAAACATGTTTTGACACTTTCAGCACACTGGGGTTAAGACCTGAGTGTGTGGGCTCTTCTGAGCCTTGCAGTTACATAGGGATACAGCTGTCTGAAAAAACGCGTTTATTTCGGGCTGAAAAACACGTTTGAAAAGTGAGCTGTTACTGACCCATAACTTACATGGGGTTGACCAAACTTGCAGAAACATGTTTATTTCTGCTGAAAAACATGTTTTGACACTTTCAGCACACTGGGGTTAAGACCTGAGTTTGTGGGCTCTTCTGAGCCTTGCAGTTACATAGGGATACAGCTGTCTGAAAAAACGCGTTTATTTCGGGCTGAAAAACACGTTTTGAAAAGTGAGCTGTTACTGACCCATAACTTACATGGGGTTGACCAAACTTGCAGAAACATGTTTATTTCTGCTGAAAAACATGTTTTGACACTTTCAGCACACTGGGGTTAAGACCTGAGTGTGTGGGCTCTTCTGAGCCTTGCAGTTAACATAGGGATACAGCTGTCTGAAAAAACGTGTTTATTTCGGGCTGAAAAACACGTTTTGAAAAGTGACCTGTTACTGCCCCATAAGTTACGTGGGGTTGACCAAACTTGCAGAAACATGTTTATTTCTGCTGAAAAACATGTTTTGACACTTTCTGCACAGTGGGGTTAAGACCTGAGTGTGTGGGCTCTTCTGAGCCTTGCAGTTACATAGGGATACAGCTGTCTGAAAAAACGCGTTTATTTCGGGCTGAAAAACACGTTTTGAAAAGTGTGCTGTTACTACCCCATAACTTACATGGGGTTGACCAAACTTGCAGAAACATGTTTATTTCTGCTGAAAAACATGTTTTGACACTTTCAGCACACTGGGGTTAAGACCTGAGTGTGTGGGCTCTTCTGAGCCTTGCAGTTACATAGGGATACAGCTGTCTGAAAAAAACGTGTTTATCTCGGGCTGAAAAACACGTTTTGAAAAGTGTGCTGTTACTGCCCCATAACTTACATGGGGTTGACCAAACTTGCAGAAACATGTTTATTTCTTCTGAAAAACATGTTTTGACACTGTCAGCACACTGGGGTTAAGACCTGAGTGTGTGGGCTCTTCTGAGCCTTGCAGTTACATAGGGATACAGCTGTCTGAAAAAACGCGTTTATTTCGGGCTGAAAAACACGTTTTGAAAAGTGTGCTGTTACCACCCCATAACTTACATGGGGTTGACCAAGCTTGCAGAAACATGTTTATTTCTGCTGAAAAACATGTTTTGACACTTTCAGCACACTGGGGTTAAGACCTGAGTGTGTGGGCTCTTCTGAGCCTTGCAGTTACATAGGGATACAGCTGTCTGAAAAAACGCGTTTATTTCGGGCTGAAAAACACGTTTTGAAAAGTGTGCTGTTACTACCCCATAACTTACATGGGGTTGACCAAACTTTCAGAAACATGTTTATTTCTGCTGAAAAACATGTTTTGACACTGTCAGCACACTGGGGTTAAGACCTGAGTGTGTGGGCTCTTCTGAGCCTTGCAGTTACATAGGGATACAGCTGTCTGAAAAAACGCGTTTATTTCGGGCTGAAAAACACGTTTTGAAAAGTGTGTTGTTACTACCCCATAACTTACATGGGGTTGACCAAACTTGCAGAAACATGTTTATTTCTGCTGAAAAACATGTTTTGACACTTTCAGCACACTGGGGTTAAGACCTGAGTGTGTGGGCTCTTCTGAGCCTTGCAGTTACATAGGGATACAGCTGTCTGAAAAAACGCGTTTATTTCGGGCTGAAAAACACGTTTTGAAAAGTGAGCTGTTACTGACCCATAACTTACATGGGGTTGACCAAACTTGCAGAAACATGTTTATTTCTGCTGAAAAACATGTTTTGACACTTTCAGCACACTGGGGTTAAGACCTGAGTTTGTGGGCTCTTCTGAGCCTTGCAGTTACATAGGGATACAGCTGTCTGAAAAAACGCGTTTATTTCGGGCTGAAAAACACGTTTTGAAAAGTGAGCTGTTACTGACCCATAACTTACATGGGGTTGACCAAACTTGCAGAAACATGTTTATTTCTGCTGAAAAACATGTTTTGACACTTTCAGCACACTGGGGTTAAGACCTGAGTGTGTGGGCTCTTCTGAGCCTTGCAGTTACATAGGGATACAGCTGTCTGAAAAAACGTGTTTATTTCGGGCTGAAAAACACGTTTTGAAAAGTGACCTGTTACTGCCCCATAAGTTACGTGGGGTTGACCAAACTTGCAGAAACATGTTTATTTCTGCTGAAAAACATGTTTTGACACTTTCTGCACAGTGGGGTTAAGACCTGAGTGTGTGGGCTCTTCTGAGCCTTGCAGTTACATAGGGATACAGCTGTCTGAAAAAACGCGTTTATTTCGGGCTGAAAAACACGTCTTGAAAAGTGACCTGTTACTGCCCCATAAGATACATGGGGTTGACCAAACTTGCAGAAACATGTTTATTTCTGCTGAAAAACATGTTTTGACACTGTCAGCACACTGGGGTTAAGACCTGAGTGTGTGGGCTCTTCTGAGCCTTGCAGTTACATAGGGATACAGCTGTCTGAAAAAACGCGTTTATTTCGGGCTGAAAAACACGTTTTGAAAAGTGTGCTGTTACCACCCCATAACTTACATGGGGTTGACCAAGCTTGCAGAAACATGTTTATTTCTGCTGAAAAACATGTTTTGACACTTTCAGCACACTGGGGTTAAGACCTGAGTGTGTGGGCTCTTCTGAGCCTTGCAGTTACATAGGGATACAGCTGTCTGAAAAAACGCGTTTATTTCGGGCTGAAAAACACGTTTTGAAAAGTGTGCTGTTACTACCCCATAACTTACATGGGGTTGACCAAACTTGCAGAAACATGTTTATTTCTGCTGAAAAACATGTTTTGACACTGTCAGCACACTGGGGTTAAGACCTGAGTGTGTGGGCTCTTCTGAGCCTTGCAGTTACATAGGGATACAGCTGTCTGAAAAAACGCGTTTATTTCGGGCTGAAAAACACGTTTTGAAAAGTGTGTTGTTACTACCCCATAACTTACATGGGGTTGACCAAACTTGCAGAAACATGTTTATTTCTGCTGAAAAACATGTTTTGACACTTTCAGCACACTGGGGTTAAGACCTGAGTGTGTGGGCTCTTCTGAGCCTTGCAGTTACATAGGGATACAGCTGTCTGAAAAAACGCGTTTATTTCGGGCTGAAAAACACGTTTTGAAAAGTGAGCTGTTACTGACCCATAACTTACATGGGGTTGACCAAACTTGCAGAAACATGTTTATTTCTGCTGAAAAACATGTTTTGACACTTTCAGCACACTGGGGTTAAGACCTGAGTTTGTGGGCTCTTCTGAGCCTTGCAGTTACATAGGGATACAGCTGTCTGAAAAAACGCGTTTATTTCGGGCTGAAAAACACGTTTTGAAAAGTGAGCTGTTACTGACCCATAACTTACATGGGGTTGACCAAACTTGCAGAAACATGTTTATTTCTGCTGAAAAACATGTTTTGACACTTTCAGCACACTGGGGTTAAGACCTGAGTGTGTGGGCTCTTCTGAGCCTTGCAGTTACATAGGGATACAGCTGTCTGAAAAAACGTGTTTATTTCGGGCTGAAAAACACGTTTTGAAAAGTGACCTGTTACTGCCCCATAAGTTACGTGGGGTTGACCAAACTTGCAGAAACATGTTTATTTCTGCTGAAAAACATGTTTTGACACTTTCTGCACAGTGGGGTTAAGACCTGAGTGTGTGGGCTCTTCTGAGCCTTGCAGTTACATAGGGATACAGCTGTCTGAAAAAACGCGTTTATTTCGGGCTGAAAAACACGTTTTGAAAAGTGAGCTGTTACTGACCCATAACTTACATGGGGTTGACCAAACTTGCAGAAACATGTTTATTTCTGCTGAAAAACATGTTTTGACACTTTCAGCACACTGGGGTTAAGACCTGAGTGTGTGGGCTCTTCTGAGCCTTGCAGTTACATAGGGATACAGCTGTCTGAAAAAACGTGTTTATTTCGGGCTGAAAAACACGTTTTGAAAAGTGACCTGTTACTGCCCCATAAGTTACGTGGGGTTGACCAAACTTGCAGAAACATGTTTATTTCTGCTGAAAAACATGTTTTGACACTTTCTGCACAGTGGGGTTAAGACCTGAGTGTGTGGGCTCTTCTGAGCCTTGCAGTTACATAGGGATACAGCTGTCTGAAAAAACGCGTTTATTTCGGGCTGAAAAACACGTTTTGAAAAGTGTGCTGTTACTACCCCATAACTTACATGGGGTTGACCAAACTTGCAGAAACATGTTTATTTCTGCTGAAAAACATGTTTTGACACTTTCAGCACACTGGGGTTAAGACCTGAGTGTGTGGGCTCTTCTGAGCCTTGCAGTTACATAGGGATACAGCTGTCTGAAAAAAACGTGTTTATCTCGGGCTGAAAAACACGTTTTGAAAAGTGTGCTGTTACTGCCCCATAACTTACATGGGGTTGACCAAACTTGCAGAAACATGTTTATTTCTTCTGAAAAACATGTTTTGACACTGTCAGCACACTGGGGTTAAGACCTGAGTGTGTGGGCTCTTCTGAGCCTTGCAGTTACATGGAGATTCTGAAGTCTGAAAAAACGTGTTTATTTCGGGCTGAAAAACACGTTTTGAAAAGTGAGCTGTTACTGACCCATAACTTACATGGGGTTGACCAAACTTGCAGAAACATGTTTATTTCTGCTGAAAAACATGTTTTGACACTTTCAGCACACTGGGGTTAAGACCTGAGTGTGTGGGCTCTTCTGAGCCTTGCAGTTACATAGGGATACAGCTGTCTGAAAAAACGTGTTTATCTCGGGCTGAAAAACACGTTTTGAAAAGTGAGCTGTTACTGACCCATAACTTACATGGGGTTGACCAAACTTGCAGAAACATGTTTATTTCTGCTGAAAAACATGTTTTGACACTTTCAGCACACTGGGGTTAAGACCTGAGTGTGTGGGCTCTTCTGAGCCTTGCAGTTACATAGGGATACAGCTGTCTGAAAAAACGTGTTTATCTCGGGCTGAAAAACACGTTTTGAAAAGTGTGCTGTTACTGCCCCATAACTTACATGGGGTTGACCAAACTTGCAGAAACATGTTTATTTCTTCTGAAAAACATGTTTTGACACTGTCAGCACACTGGGGTTAAGACCTGAGTGTGTGGGCTCTTCTGAGCCTTGCAGTTATATAGGGATACAGCTGTCAGAAAAAATGCGTTTATTTCGGGCTGAAAAACACGTTTTGAAAAGTGAGCTGTTACTGCCCCATAAGTTACATGGGGTTGAACAAACTTGCAGAAACATGTTTATTTCTGCTGAAAAACATGTTTTGACACTGTCAGCACACTGGGGTTAAGACCTGAGTGTGTGGGCTCTTCTGAGCCTTGCAGTTACATAGGGATACAGCTGTCTGAAAAAACGCGTTTATTTCGGGCTGAAAAACACGTTTTGAAAAGTGTGCTGTTACTACCCCATAACTTACATGGGGTTGACCAAACTTGCAGAAACATATTTATTTCTGCTGAAAAACATGTTTTGACACTTTCAGCACACTGGGGTTAAGACCTGAGTGTGTGGGCTCTTCTGAGCCTTGCAGTTACATAGGGATACAGCTGTCTGAAAAAACGCGTTTATTTCGGGCTGAAAAACACGTCTTGAAAAGTGACCTGTTACTGCCCCATAAGATACATGGGGTTGACCAAACTTGCAGAAACATGTTTATTTCTGCTGAAAAACATGTTTTGACACTTTCTGCACAGTGGGGTTAAGACCTGAGTGTGTGGGCTCTTCTGAGCCTTGCAGTTACAGAGGGATACAGCTGTCTGAAAAAACGCGTTTATTTCGGGCTGAAAAACACGTTTTGAAAAGTGAGCTGTTACTGCCCCATAAGTTACATGGGGTTGACCAAACTTGCAGAAACATGTTTATTTCTGCTGAAAAACATGTTTTGACACTGTCAGCACACTGGGGTTAAGACCTGAGTGTGTGGGCTCTTCTGAGCCTTGCAGTTACATAGGGATACAGCTGTCTGAAAAAACGCGTTTATTTCGGGCTGAAAAACACGTTTTGAAAAGTGTGCTGTTACCACCCCATAACTTACATGGGGTTGACCAAGCTTGCAGAAACATGTTTATTTCTGCTGAAAAACATGTTTTGACACTTTCAGCACACTGGGGTTAAGACCTGAGTGTGTGGGCTCTTCTGAGCCTTGCAGTTACATAGGGATACAGCTGTCTGAAAAAACGCGTTTATTTCGGGCTGAAAAACACGTTTTGAAAAGTGTGCTGTTACTACCCCATAACTTACATGGGGTTGACCAAACTTTCAGAAACATGTTTATTTCTGCTGAAAAACATGTTTTGACACTGTCAGCACACTGGGGTTAAGACCTGAGTGTGTGGGCTCTTCTGAGCCTTGCAGTTACATAGGGATACAGCTGTCTGAAAAAACGCGTTTATTTCGGGCTGAAAAACACGTTTTGAAAAGTGTGTTGTTACTACCCCATAACTTACATGGGGTTGACCAAACTTGCAGAAACATGTTTATTTCTGCTGAAAAACATGTTTTGACACTTTCAGCACACTGGGGTTAAGACCTGAGTGTGTGGGCTCTTCTGAGCCTTGCAGTTACATAGGGATACAGCTGTCTGAAAAAACGCGTTTATTTCGGGCTGAAAAACACGTTTTGAAAAGTGAGCTGTTACTGACCCATAACTTACATGGGGTTGACCAAACTTGCAGAAACATGTTTATTTCTGCTGAAAAACATGTTTTGACACTTTCAGCACACTGGGGTTAAGACCTGAGTTTGTGGGCTCTTCTGAGCCTTGCAGTTACATAGGGATACAGCTGTCTGAAAAAACGCGTTTATTTCGGGCTGAAAAACACGTTTTGAAAAGTGAGCTGTTACTGACCCATAACTTACATGGGGTTGACCAAACTTGCAGAAACATGTTTATTTCTGCTGAAAAACATGTTTTGACACTTTCAGCACACTGGGGTTAAGACCTGAGTGTGTGGGCTCTTCTGAGCCTTGCAGTTACATAGGGATACAGCTGTCTGAAAAAACGTGTTTATTTCGGGCTGAAAAACACGTTTTGAAAAGTGACCTGTTACTGCCCCATAAGTTACGTGGGGTTGACCAAACTTGCAGAAACATGTTTATTTCTGCTGAAAAACATGTTTTGACACTTTCTGCACAGTGGGGTTAAGACCTGAGTGTGTGGGCTCTTCTGAGCCTTGCAGTTACATAGGGATACAGCTGTCTGAAAAAACGCGTTTATTTCGGGCTGAAAAACACGTCTTGAAAAGTGACCTGTTACTGCCCCATAAGATACATGGGGTTGACCAAACTTGCAGAAACATGTTTATTTCTGCTGAAAAACATGTTTTGACACTGTCAGCACACTGGGGTTAAGACCTGAGTGTGTGGGCTCTTCTGAGCCTTGCAGTTACATAGGGATACAGCTGTCTGAAAAAACGCGTTTATTTCGGGCTGAAAAACACGTTTTGAAAAGTGTGCTGTTACCACCCCATAACTTACATGGGGTTGACCAAGCTTGCAGAAACATGTTTATTTCTGCTGAAAAACATGTTTTGACACTTTCAGCACACTGGGGTTAAGACCTGAGTGTGTGGGCTCTTCTGAGCCTTGCAGTTACATAGGGATACAGCTGTCTGAAAAAACGCGTTTATTTCGGGCTGAAAAACACGTTTTGAAAAGTGTGCTGTTACTACCCCATAACTTACATGGGGTTGACCAAACTTGCAGAAACATGTTTATTTCTGCTGAAAAACATGTTTTGACACTGTCAGCACACTGGGGTTAAGACCTGAGTGTGTGGGCTCTTCTGAGCCTTGCAGTTACATAGGGATACAGCTGTCTGAAAAAACGCGTTTATTTCGGGCTGAAAAACACGTTTTGAAAAGTGTGTTGTTACTACCCCATAACTTACATGGGGTTGACCAAACTTGCAGAAACATGTTTATTTCTGCTGAAAAACATGTTTTGACACTTTCAGCACACTGGGGTTAAGACCTGAGTGTGTGGGCTCTTCTGAGCCTTGCAGTTACATAGGGATACAGCTGTCTGAAAAAACGCGTTTATTTCGGGCTGAAAAACACGTTTTGAAAAGTGAGCTGTTACTGACCCATAACTTACATGGGGTTGACCAAACTTGCAGAAACATGTTTATTTCTGCTGAAAAACATGTTTTGACACTTTCAGCACACTGGGGTTAAGACCTGAGTTTGTGGGCTCTTCTGAGCCTTGCAGTTACATAGGGATACAGCTGTCTGAAAAAACGCGTTTATTTCGGGCTGAAAAACACGTTTTGAAAAGTGAGCTGTTACTGACCCATAACTTACATGGGGTTGACCAAACTTGCAGAAACATGTTTATTTCTGCTGAAAAACATGTTTTGACACTTTCAGCACACTGGGGTTAAGACCTGAGTGTGTGGGCTCTTCTGAGCCTTGCAGTTACATAGGGATACAGCTGTCTGAAAAAACGTGTTTATTTCGGGCTGAAAAACACGTTTTGAAAAGTGACCTGTTACTGCCCCATAAGTTACGTGGGGTTGACCAAACTTGCAGAAACATGTTTATTTCTGCTGAAAAACATGTTTTGACACTTTCTGCACAGTGGGGTTAAGACCTGAGTGTGTGGGCTCTTCTGAGCCTTGCAGTTACATAGGGATACAGCTGTCTGAAAAAACGCGTTTATTTCGGGCTGAAAAACACGTTTTGAAAAGTGTGCTGTTACTACCCCATAACTTACATGGGGTTGACCAAACTTGCAGAAACATGTTTATTTCTGCTGAAAAACATGTTTTGACACTTTCAGCACACTGGGGTTAAGACCTGAGTGTGTGGGCTCTTCTGAGCCTTGCAGTTACATAGGGATACAGCTGTCTGAAAAAAACGTGTTTATCTCGGGCTGAAAAACACGTTTTGAAAAGTGTGCTGTTACTGCCCCATAACTTACATGGGGTTGACCAAACTTGCAGAAACATGTTTATTTCTTCTGAAAAACATGTTTTGACACTGTCAGCACACTGGGGTTAAGACCTGAGTGTGTGGGCTCTTCTGAGCCTTGCAGTTATATAGGGATACAGCTGTCAGAAAAATGCGTTTATTTCGGGCTGAAAAACACGTTTTGAAAAGTGAGCTGTTACTGCCCCATAAGTTACATGGGGTTGACCAAACTTGCAGAAACATGTTTATTTCTGCTGAAAAACATGTTTTGACACTGTCAGCACACTGGGGTTAAGACCTGAGTGTGTGGGCTCTTCTGAGCCTTGCAGTTACATAGGGATACAGCTGTCTGAAAAAACGCGTTTATTTCGGGCTGAAAAACACGTTTTGAAAAGTGTGCTGTTACCACCCCATAACTTACATGGGGTTGACCAAACTTGCAGAAACATGTTTATTTCTGCTGAAAAACATGTTTTGACACTTTCAGCACACTGGGGTTAAGACCTGAGTGTGTGGGCTCTTCTGAGCCTTGCAGTTACATAGGGATACAGCTGTCTGAAAAAACGCGTTTATTTCGGGCTGAAAAACACGTTTTGAAAAGTGAGCTGTTACTGCCCCATAACTTACATGGGGTTGACCAAACTTGCAGAAACATGTTTATTTCTGCTGAAAAACATGTTTTGACACTGTCAGCACACTGGGGTTAAGACCTGAGTGTGTGGGCTCTTCTGAGCCTTGCAGTTACATAGGGATACAGCTGTCTGAAAAAACGCGTTTATTTCGGGCTGAAAAACACGTTTTGAAAAGTGAGCTGTTACTGACCCATAACTTACATGGGGTTGACCAAACTTGCAGAAACATGTTTATTTCTGCTGAAAAACATGTTTTGACACTTTCAGCACACTGGGGTTAAGACCTGAGTGTGTGGGCTCTTCTGAGCCTTGCAGTTACATAGGGATACAGCTGTCTGAAAAAACGCGTTTATTTCGGGCTGAAAAACACGTTTTGCAAAGTGTGCTGTTACTACCCCATAACTTACATGGGGTTGACTAAACTTGCAGACATGTTTATTTCTGCTGAAAAACATGTTTTGACACTTTCAGCACACTGGGTTTAAGACCTGAGTGTGTGGGCTCTTCTGAGCCTTGCAGTTACATGGAGATTCTGAAGTCTGAAAAAACGTGTTTATTTCGGGCTGAAAAACACGTTTTGAAAAGTGAGCTGTTACTGACCCATAACTTACATGGGGTTGACCAAACTTGCAGAAACATGTTTATTTCTGCTGAAAAACATGTTTTGACACTTTCAGCACACTGGGGTTAAGACCTGAGTGTGTGGGCTCTTCTGAGCCTTGCAGTTACATAGGGATACAGCTGTCTGAAAAAACGTGTTTATCTCGGGCTGAAAAACACGTTTTGAAAAGTGTGCTGTTACTGCCCCATAACTTACATGGGGTTGACCAAACTTGCAGAAACATGTTTATTTCTTCTGAAAAACATGTTTTGACACTGTCAGCACACTGGGGTTAAGACCTGAGTGTGTGGGCTCTTCTGAGCCTTGCAGTTATATAGGGATACAGCTGTCAGAAAAAATGCGTTTATTTCGGGCTGAAAAACACGTTTTGAAAAGTGAGCTGTTACTGCCCCATAAGTTACATGGGGTTGAACAAACTTGCAGAAACATGTTTATTTCTGCTGAAAAACATGTTTTGACACTGTCAGCACACTGGGGTTAAGACCTGAGTGTGTGGGCTCTTCTGAGCCTTGCAGTTACATAGGGATACAGCTGTCTGAAAAAACGCGTTTATTTCGGGCTGAAAAACACGTTTTGAAAAGTGAGCTGTTACTGACCCATAACTTACATGGGGTTGACCAAACTTGCAGAAACATGTTTATTTCTGCTGAAAAACATGTTTTGACACTTTCAGCACACTGGGGTTAAGACCTGAGTGTGTGGGCTCTTCTGAGCCTTGCAGTTACATAGGGATACAGCTGTCTGAAAAAACGTGTTTATCTCGGGCTGAAAAACACGTTTTGAAAAGTGTGCTGTTACTGCCCCATAACTTACATGGGGTTGACCAAACTTGCAGAAACATGTTTATTTCTTCTGAAAAACATGTTTTGACACTGTCAGCACACTGGGGTTAAGACCTGAGTGTGTGGGCTCTTCTGAGCCTTGCAGTTATATAGGGATACAGCTGTCAGAAAAAATGCGTTTATTTCGGGCTGAAAAACACGTTTTGAAAAGTGAGCTGTTACTGCCCCATAAGTTACATGGGGTTGAACAAACTTGCAGAAACATGTTTATTTCTGCTGAAAAACATGTTTTGACACTGTCAGCACACTGGGGTTAAGACCTGAGTGTGTGGGCTCTTCTGAGCCTTGCAGTTACATAGGGATACAGCTGTCTGAAAAAACGCGTTTATTTCGGGCTGAAAAACACGTTTTGAAAAGTGTGCTGTTACTACCCCATAACTTACATGGGGTTGACCAAACTTGCAGAAACATATTTATTTCTGCTGAAAAACATGTTTTGACACTTTCAGCACACTGGGGTTAAGACCTGAGTGTGTGGGCTCTTCTGAGCCTTGCAGTTACATAGGGATACAGCTGTCTGAAAAAACGCGTTTATTTCGGGCTGAAAAACACGTCTTGAAAAGTGACCTGTTACTGCCCCATAAGATACATGGGGTTGACCAAACTTGCAGAAACATGTTTATTTCTGCTGAAAAACATGTTTTGACACTTTCTGCACAGTGGGGTTAAGACCTGAGTGTGTGGGC
>NW_027168231.1:0-51481 GCF_040954835.1 Lepisosteus oculatus
TGTTTTGGAAGCGCTTTCTGCACACTGGGGTTAAGATCTGAGTGTGTGGGCTCTCTGAGCCTTGTTGCTACATGGGTATTCAGTTGTCTGAAAAAACGCGTTTATTTCGGGCTGAAAAACAGGTTTTGAAAAGTGTACTGTTACTGCCCCATAACTTACATGGGGTTGACCAAACTTGCAGAAACATGTTTATTTCTGCTGAAAAACATGTTTTGACACTTTCAGCACACTGGGGTTAAGATCTGAGTGTGTGGGCTCTTCTGAGCCTTGTTGCTACATGGGGATTCAGTTGTCTGAAAAAACGCGTTTATTTCGGGCTGAAAAACACGTTTTGCAGAGTGTACTGTTACTGCCCCATAACTTACATGGGGTTGACCAAACTTGCAGAAACATGTTTATTTCTGCTGAAAAACACGTTTTGACCCTTTCTGCACACTGGGGTTAAGAGCTGAGTGTGTGGGCTCTTCTGAGACTTGCTGCTACATGGGTATTCAGTTGTCTGAAAAACGCGTTTATTTCGGGCTGAAAACACGTTTTGAAAAGTGTACTGTTACTGCCCCATAACTTACATGGGTTGACCAAACTTGCAGAAACATGTTTATTTCTGCTGAAAAAACATGTTTTGACACTTTCAGCACACTGGGGTTAAGATCTGAGTGTGTGGGCTCTTCTGAGCCTTGCTGCTACATGGGTATTCAGTTGTCTGAAAAAAACGCGTTTATTTCGGGCTGAAAAACACGTTTGAAAAGTGTACTGTTACTGCCCCATAACTTACATGGGGTTGACCAAACTTGCAGAAACATGTTTATTTCTGCTGAAAAACATGTTTTGACACTTTCAGCACACTGGGGTTAAGATCTGAGTGTGTGGGCTCTTCTGAGCCTTGTTGCTACATGGGGATTCAGTTGTCTGAAAAAACGCGTTTATTTCGGGCTGAAAAACACGTTTTGCAGAGTGTACTGTTACTGCCCCATAACTTACATGGGGTTGACCAAACTTGCAGAAACATGCTTATTTCTGCTGAAAAACATGTTTTGAACACTTTCAGCACACTGGGGTTAAGATCTAAGTGTGTGGGCTCTTCTGAGCCTTGTTGCTACATGGGGATTCAGTTGTCTGAAAAACGCGTTATTTCGGGCTGAAAAACACGTTTTGAAAAGTGTACTGTTACTGCCCCATAACTTACATGGGGTTGACCAAACTTGCAGAAACATGTTTATTTCTGCTGAAAAACACGTTTTGACCCTTTCTGCACACTGGGGTTAAGATCTGAGTGTGTGGCTCTTCTGAGCATTGCTGCTACATGGGTATTCAGTTTGTCTGAAAAAACGCGTTTATTTCGGGCTGAAAAACACGTTTTGAAAAGTGTACTGGTTACTGCCCCATAACTTACATGGGGTTGACCAAACTTGCAGAAACATGTTTATTTCTGCTGAAAACAGTGTTTGACACTTTCAGCACACTGGGGTTAAGATCTGAGTGTGTGGGCTCTTCTGAGCCTTGTTGCTACATGGGGATTCAGTTGTCTGAAAAAACGCGTTTATTTCGGGCTGAAAAACACGTTTTGAAAAGTGTACTGTTACTGCCCCATAACTTACATGGGGTTGACCAAACTTGCAGAACATGTTTATTTCTGCTGAAAAACATGTTTTGACACTTTCAGCACACTGGGGTTAAGATCTGAGTGTGTGGGCTCTTCTGAGCCTTGCTGCTACATGGGGATTCAGTTGTCTGAAAAAACGCGTTTATTTCGGGCTGAAAAACACGTTTTGCAGAGTGTACTGTTACTGCCCCATAACTTACATGGGGTTGACCAAACTTGCAGAAACATGTTATTTCTGCTGAAAAACACGTTTTGACCCTTTCTGCACACTGGGGTTAAGATCGTGAGTGTGTGGGCTCTTCTGAGCCTTGCTGCTACATGGGGATTCAGTTGTCTGAAAAACGCGTTTATTTCGGGCTGAAAAACACGTTTGCAGAGTGTACTGTTACTGCCCCATAACTTACATGGGGTTGGACCAAACTTGCAGAACATGTTTATTTCTGCTGAAAAACACGTTTTGACCCTTTCTGCACACTGGGGTTAAGAGCTGAGTGTGTGGGCTCTTCTGAGACTTGCTGCTACATGGGTATTCAGTTGTCTGAAAAAACGCGTTTATTTCGGGCTGAAAACACGTTTTGAAAGTGTACTGTTACTGCCCCATAACTTACATGGGGTTGACCAAACTTGCAGAAACATGTTTATTTCTGCTGAAAAACATGTTTTGACACTTTCAGCACACTGGGGTTAAGATCTGAGTGTGTGGGCTCTTCTGAGCCTTGCTGCTACATGGGGATTCAGTTGTCTGAAAAAACGCGTTTATTCGGGCTGAAAAACACGTTTTGCAGAGTGTACTGTTACTGCCCCATAACTTACATGGGGTTGACCAAACTTGCAGAAACATGTTATTTCTGCTGAAAAACATGTTTTGACACTTTCAGCACACTGGGGTTAAGATCTGAGTGTGTGGGCTCTTCTGAGCCTTGTTGCTACATGGGGATTCAGTTGTCTGAAAAAACGCGTTTATTTCGGGCTGAAAACACGTTTGCAGAGTGTACTGTTACTGCCCCATAACTTACATGGGGTTGACCAAACTTGCAGAAACATGTTTATTTCTGCTGAAAACACGTTTTGACCCTTTCTGCACACTGGGTTAAGATCTGAGTGTGTGGGCTCTTCTGAGCATTGCTGCTACATGGGTATTCAGTTGTCTGAAAAAACGCGTTTATTTCGGGCTGAAAAACACGTTTTGAAAAGTGTACTGTTACTGCCCCATAACTTACATGGGGTTGACCAAACTTGCAGAAACATGTTTATTTCTGCTGAAAAACATGTTTTGACACTTTCAGCACACTGGGGTTAAGATCTGAGTGTGTGGGCTCTTCTGAGCCTTGTTGCTACATGGGGATTCAGTTGTCTGAAAAAACGCGTTTATTTCGGGCTGAAAAACACGTTTTGAAAAGTGTACTGTTACTGCCCCATAACTTACATGGGGTTGACCAAACTTGCAGAAACATGTTTATTCTTGCTGAAAAACATGTTTTGACACTTTCAGCACACTGGGGTTAAGATCTGAGTGTGTGGGCTCTTCTGAGCCTTGCTGCTACATGGGTATTCAGTTGTCTGAAAAAACGCGTTTATTTCGGGCTGAAAAACACGTTTTGCAGAGTGTACTGTTACTGCCCCATAACTTACATGGGGTTGACCAAACTTGCAGAAACATGTTTATTTCTGCTGAAAAACACGTTTTGACCCTTTCTGCACACTGGGGTTAAGATCTGAGTGTGTGGGCTCTTCTGAGCCTTGCTGCTACATGGGATTCAGTTGTCTGAAAAAACGCGTTTATTTCGGGCTGAAAAACACGTTTTGCAGAGTGTACTGTTACTGCCCCATAACTTACATGGGGTTGACCAAACTTGCAGAAACATGTTTATTTCTGCTGAAAAACACGTTTTGACCCTTTCTGCACACTGGGTTAAGAGCTGAGTGTGTGGGCTCTTCTGAGACTTGCTGCTACATGGGTATTCAGTTGTCTGAAAAATGCGTTTATTTCGGCTGAAAACACGTTTTGAAAAGTGTACTGTTACTGCCCCATAACTTACATGGGTTGACCAAACTTGCAGAAACATGTTTATTTCTGCTGAAAAACATGTTTTTGACACTTTCAGCACACTGGGGTTAAGATCTGAGTGTGTGGGCTCTTCTGAGCCTTGTTGCTACATGGGGATTCAGTTGTCTGAAAAAACGCGTTTATTTCGGGCTGAAAAACACGTTTTGAAAAGTGTACTGTTACTGCCCCATAACTTACATGGGGTTGACCAAACTTGCAGAAACATGTTTATTTCTGCTGAAAACATGTTTTGACACTTTCAGCACACTGGGGTTAAGATCTGAGTGTGTGGGCTCTTCTGAGCCTTGCTGCTACATGGGTATTCAGTTGTCTGAAAAAACGCGTTTATTTCGGGCTGAAAAACACGTTTTGAAAAGTGTACTGTTACTGCCCCATAACTTACATGGGGTTGACCAAACTTGCAGAAACATGTTTATTTCTGCTGAAAACATGTTTTGACACTTTCAGCACACTGGGGTTAAGATCTGAGTGTGTGGGCTCTTCTGAGCCTTGTTGCTACATGGGTATTCAGTTGTCTGAAAAAACGCGTTTATTTCGGGCTGAAAAACACGTTTTGAAAAGTGTACTGTTACTGCCCCATAACTTACATGGGGTTGACCAAACTTGCAGAAACATGTTTATTTCTGCTGAAAAACATGTTTTGACACTTTCAGCACACTGGGGTTAAGATCTGAGTGTGTGGGCTCTTCTGAGCCTTGCTGCTACATGGGTATTCAGTTGTCTGAAAAAACGCGTTTATTTCGGGCTGAAAAACACGTTTTGCAGAGTGTACTGTTACTGCCCCATAACTTACATGGGGTTGACCAAACTTGCAGAAACATGTTTATTTCTGCTGAAAAACACGTTTTGACCCTTTCTGCACACTGGGGTTAAGATCTGAGTGTGTGGGCTCTTCTGAGCCTTGCTGCTACATGGGGATTCAGTTGTCTGAAAAAACGCGTTTATTTCGGGCTGAAAAACACGTTTTGCAGAGTGTACTGTTACTGCCCCATAACTTACATGGGGTTGACCAAACTTGCAGAAACATGTTTATTTCTGCTGAAAAACACGTTTTGACCCTTTCTGCACACTGGGGTTAAGAGCTGAGTGTGTGGGCTCTTCTGAGACTTGCTGCTACATGGGTATTCAGTTGTCTGAAAAAACGCGTTTATTTCGGGCTGAAAAACACGTTTTGAAAAGTGTACTGTTACTGCCCCATAACTTACATGGGGTTGACCAAACTTGCAGAAACATGTTTATTTCTGCTGAAAAACATGTTTTGACACTTTCAGCACACTGGGTTAAGATCTGAGTGTGTGGGCTCTTCTGAGCCTTGTTGCTACATGGGGATTCAGTTGTCTGAAAAAACGCGTTTATTTCAGGCTGAAAAACACGTTTTGAAAAGTGTACTGTTACTGCCCCATAACTTACATGGGGTTGACCAAACTTGCAGAAACATGTTTATTTCTGCTGAAAAACATGTTTTGACACTTTCAGCACACTGGGGTTAAGATCTGAGTGTGTGGGCTCTTCTGAGCCTTGCTGCTACATGGGTATTCAGTTGTCTGAAAAACGCGTTTATTTCGGGCTGAAAAACACGTTTTGAAAAGTGTACTGTTACTGCCCCATAACTTACATGGGGTTGACCAAACTTGCAGAAACATGTTTATTTCTGCTGAAAAACATGTTTTGACACTTTCAGCACACTGGGGTTAAGATCTGAGTGTGTGGGCTCTTCTGAGCCTTGTTGCTACATGGGGATTCAGTTGTCTGAAAAAACGCGTTTATTTCGGGCTGAAAAACACGTTTTGCAGAGTGTACTGTTACTGCCCCATAACTTACATGGGGTTGACCAAACTTGCAGAAACATGTTTATTTCTGCTGAAAAACACGTTTTGACCCTTTCTGCACACTGGGGTTAAGATCTGAGTGTGTGGGCTCTTCTGAGCATTGCTGCTACATGGGTATTCAGTTGTCTGAAAAACGCGTTTATTTCGGGCTGAAAAACACGTTTTGAAAAGTGTACTGTTACTGCCCCATAACTTACATGGGGTTGACCAAACTTGCAGAAACATGTTTATTTCTGCTGAAAAACATGTTTTGAACCTTTCTGCACACTGGGTTAAGATCTGAGTGTGTGGGCTCTTCTGAGCCTTGTTGCTACATGGGTATTCAGTTGTCTGAAAAAACGCGTTTATTTCGGGCTGAAAAACACGTTTTGAAAAGTGTACTGTTACTGCCCCATAACTTACATGGGGTTGACCAAACTTGCAGAAACATGTTTATTTCTGCTGAAAAACATGTTTTGACACTTTCAGCACACTGGGGTTAAGATCTGAGTGTGTGGGCTCTTCTGAGCCTTGCTGCTACATGGGGATTCAGTTGTCTGAAAAAACGCGTTTATTTCGGGCTGAAAAACACGTTTTGCAGAGTGTACTGTTACTGCCCCATAACTTACATGGGGTTGACCAAACTTGCAGAAACATGTTTATTTCTGCTGAAAAACACGTTTTGACCCTTTCTGCACACTGGGGTTAAGAGCTGAGTGTGTGGGCTCTTCTGAGACTTGCTGCTACATGGGTATTCAGTTGTCTGAAAAAACGCGTTTATTTCGGGCTGAAAAACACGTTTTGAAAAGTGTACTGTTACTGCCCCATAACTTACATGGGGTTGACCAAACTTGCAGAAACATGTTTATTTCTGCTGAAAAACATGTTTTGACACTTTCAGCACACTGGGGTTAAGATCTGAGTGTGTGGGCTCTTCTGAGCCTTGTTGCTACATGGGGATTCAGTTGTCTGAAAAAACGCGTTTATTTCGGGCTGAAAAACACGTTTTGCAGAGTGTACTGTTACTGCCCCATAACTTACATGGGGTTGACCAAACTTGCAGAAACATGTTTATTTCTGCTGAAAAACACGTTTTGACCCTTTCTGCACACTGGGGTTAAGATCTGAGTGTGTGGGCTCTTCTGAGCATTGCTGCTACATGGGTATTCAGTTGTCTGAAAAAACGCGTTTATTTCGGGCTGAAAAACACGTTTTGAAAAGTGTACTGTTACTGCCCCATAACTTACATGGGGTTGACCAAACTTGCAGAAACATGTTTATTTCTGCTGAAAAACATGTTTTGACACTTTCAGCACACTGGGGTTAAGATCTGAGTGTGTGGGCTCTTCTGAGCCTTGTTGCTACATGGGGATTCAGTTGTCTGAAAAAACGCGTTTATTTCGGGCTGAAAAACACGTTTTGAAAAGTGTACTGTTACTGCCCCATAACTTACATGGGGTTGACCAAACTTGCAGAAACATGTTTATTTCTGCTGAAAAACATGTTTTGACACTTTCAGCACACTGGGGTTAAGATCTGAGTGTGTGGGCTCTTCTGAGCCTTGTTGCTACATGGGGATTCAGTTGTCTGAAAAAACGCGTTTATTTCGGGCTGAAAAACACGTTTTGCAGAGTGTACTGTTACTGCCCCATAACTTACATGGGGTTGACCAAACTTGCAGAAACATGTTTATTTCTGCTGAAAAACACGTTTTGACCCTTTCTGCACACTGGGGTTAAGATCTGAGTGTGTGGGCTCTTCTGAGCATTGCTGCTACATGGGTATTCAGTTGTCTGAAAAAACGCGTTTATTTCGGGCTGAAAAACACGTTTTGAAAAGTGTACTGTTACTGCCCCATAACTTACATGGGGTTGACCAAACTTGCAGAAACATGTTTATTTCTGCTGAAAAACATGTTTTGACACTTTCAGCACACTGGGGTTAAGATCTGAGTGTGTGGGCTCTTCTGAGCCTTGTTGCTACATGGGGATTCAGTTGTCTGAAAAAACGCGTTTATTTCGGGCTGAAAAACACGTTTTGAAAAGTGTACTGTTACTGCCCCATAACTTACATGGGGTTGACCAAACTTGCAGAAACATGTTTATTTCTGCTGAAAAACATGTTTTGACACTTTCAGCACACTGGGGTTAAGATCTGAGTGTGTGGGCTCTTCTGAGCCTTGCTGCTACATGGGGATTCAGTTGTCTGAAAAAACGCGTTTATTTCGGGCTGAAAAACACGTTTTGCAGAGTGTACTGTTACTGCCCCATAACTTACATGGGGTTGACCAAACTTGCAGAAACATGTTTATTTCTGCTGAAAAACACGTTTTGACCCTTTCTGCACACTGGGGTTAAGATCTGAGTGTGTGGGCTCTTCTGAGCCTTGCTGCTACATGGGGATTCAGTTGTCTGAAAAAACGCGTTTATTTCGGGCTGAAAAACACGTTTTGCAGAGTGTACTGTTACTGCCCCATAACTTACATGGGGTTGACCAAACTTGCAGAAACATGTTTATTTCTGCTGAAAAACACGTTTTGACCCTTTCTGCACACTGGGGTTAAGAGCTGAGTGTGTGGGCTCTTCTGAGACTTGCTGCTACATGGGTATTCAGTTGTCTGAAAAAACGCGTTTATTTCGGGCTGAAAAACACGTTTTGAAAAGTGTACTGTTACTGCCCCATAACTTACATGGGGTTGACCAAACTTGCAGAAACATGTTTATTTCTGCTGAAAAACATGTTTTGACACTTTCAGCACACTGGGGTTAAGATCTGAGTGTGTGGGTTCTTCTGAGCCTTGTTGCTACATGGGGATTCAGTTGTCTGAAAAAACGCGTTTATTTCGGGCTGAAAAACACGTTTTGAAAAGTGTACTGTTACTGCCCCATAACTTACATGGGGTTGACCAAACTTGCAGAAACATGTTTATTTCTGCTGAAAAACACGTTTTGACACTTTCAGCACACTGGGGTTAAGATCTGAGTGTGTGGGCTCTTCTGAGCCTTGCTGCTACATGGGTATTCAGTTGTCTGAAAAAACGCGTTTATTTCGGGCTGAAAAACACGTTTTGAAAAGTGTACTGTTACTGCCCCATAACTTACATGGGGTTGACCAAACTTGCAGAAACATGTTTATTTCTGCTGAAAAACATGTTTTGACACTTTCAGCACACTGGGGTTAAGATCTGAGTGTGTGGGCTCTTCTGAGCCTTGTTGCTACATGGGGATTCAGTTGTCTGAAAAAACGCGTTTATTTCGGGCTGAAAAACACGTTTTGCAGAGTGTACTGTTACTGCCCCATAACTTACATGGGGTTGACCAAACTTGCAGAAACATGTTTATTTCTGCTGAAAAACACGTTTTGACCCTTTCTGCACACTGGGGTTAAGATCTGAGTGTGTGTGCTCTTCTGAGCATTGCTGCTACATGGGTATTCAGTTGTCTGAAAAAACGCGTTTATTTCGGGCTGAAAAACACGTTTTGAAAAGTGTACTGTTACTGCCCCATAACTTACATGGGGTTGACCAAACTTGCAGAAACATGTTTATTTCTGCTGAAAAACATGTTTTGAACCTTTCTGCACACTGGGGTTAAGATCTGAGTGTGTGGGCTCTTCTGAGCCTTGTTGCTACATGGGTATTCAGTTGTCTGAAAAAACGCGTTTATTTCGGGCTGAAAAACAGGTTTTGAAAAGTGTACTGTTACTGCCCCATAACTTACATGGGGTTGACCAAACTTGCAGAAACATGTTTATTTCTGCTGAAAAACATGTTTTGACACTTTCAGCACACTGGGGTTAAGATCTGAGTGTGTGGGCTCTTCTGAGCCTTGTTGCTACATGGGGATTCAGTTGTCTGAAAAAACGCGTTTATTTCGGGCTGAAAAACACGTTTTGCAGAGTGTACTGTTACTGCCCCATAACTTACATGGGGTTGACCAAACTTGCAGAAACATGTTTATTTCTGCTGAAAAACACGTTTTGACCCTTTCTGCACACTGGGGTTAAGAGCTGAGTGTGTGGGCTCTTCTGAGACTTGCTGCTACATGGGTATTCAGTTGTCTGAAAAAACGCGTTTATTTCGGGCTGAAAAACACGTTTTGAAAAGTGTACTGTTACTGCCCCATAACTTACATGGGGTTGACCAAACTTGCAGAAACATGTTTATTTCTGCTGAAAAACATGTTTTGACACTTTCAGCACACTGGGGTTAAGATCTGAGTGTGTGGGCTCTTCTGAGCCTTGCTGCTACATGGGTATTCAGTTGTCTGAAAAAACGCGTTTATTTCGGGCTGAAAAACACGTTTTGAAAAGTGTACTGTTACTGCCCCATAACTTACATGGGGTTGACCAAACTTGCAGAAACATGTTTATTTCTGCTGAAAAACATGTTTTGACACTTTCAGCACACTGGGGTTAAGATCTGAGTGTGTGGGCTCTTCTGAGCCTTGTTGCTACATGGGGATTCAGTTGTCTGAAAAAACGCGTTTATTTCGGGCTGAAAAACACGTTTTGCAGAGTGTACTGTTACTGCCCCATAACTTACATGGGGTTGACCAAACTTGCAGAAACATGCTTATTTCTGCTGAAAAACATGTTTTGACACTTTCAGCACACTGGGGTTAAGATCTAAGTGTGTGGGCTCTTCTGAGCCTTGTTGCTACATGGGGATTCAGTTGTCTGAAAAAACGCGTTTATTTCGGGCTGAAAAACACGTTTTGAAAAGTGTACTGTTACTGCCCCATAACTTACATGGGGTTGACCAAACTTGCAGAAACATGTTTATTTCTGCTGAAAAACACGTTTTGACCCTTTCTGCACACTGGGGTTAAGATCTGAGTGTGTGGGCTCTTCTGAGCATTGCTGCTACATGGGTATTCAGTTGTCTGAAAAAACGCGTTTATTTCGGGCTGAAAAACACGTTTTGAAAAGTGTACTGTTACTGCCCCATAACTTACATGGGGTTGACCAAACTTGCAGAAACATGTTTATTTCTGCTGAAAAACATGTTTTGACACTTTCAGCACACTGGGGTTAAGATCTGAGTGTGTGGGCTCTTCTGAGCCTTGTTGCTACATGGGGATTCAGTTGTCTGAAAAAACGCGTTTATTTCGGGCTGAAAAACACGTTTTGAAAAGTGTACTGTTACTGCCCCATAACTTACATGGGGTTGACCAAACTTGCAGAAACATGTTTATTTCTGCTGAAAAACATGTTTTGACACTTTCAGCACACTGGGGTTAAGATCTGAGTGTGTGGGCTCTTCTGAGCCTTGCTGCTACATGGGGATTCAGTTGTCTGAAAAAACGCGTTTATTTCGGGCTGAAAAACACGTTTTGCAGAGTGTACTGTTACTGCCCCATAACTTACATGGGGTTGACCAAACTTGCAGAAACATGTTTATTTCTGCTGAAAAACACGTTTTGACCCTTTCTGCACACTGGGGTTAAGATCTGAGTGTGTGGGCTCTTCTGAGCCTTGCTGCTACATGGGGATTCAGTTGTCTGAAAAAACGCGTTTATTTCGGGCTGAAAAACACGTTTTGCAGAGTGTACTGTTACTGCCCCATAACTTACATGGGGTTGACCAAACTTGCAGAAACATGTTTATTTCTGCTGAAAAACACGTTTTGACCCTTTCTGCACACTGGGGTTAAGAGCTGAGTGTGTGGGCTCTTCTGAGACTTGCTGCTACATGGGTATTCAGTTGTCTGAAAAAACGCGTTTATTTCGGGCTGAAAAACACGTTTTGAAAAGTGTACTGTTACTGCCCCATAACTTACATGGGGTTGACCAAACTTGCAGAAACATGTTTATTTCTGCTGAAAAACATGTTTTGACACTTTCAGCACACTGGGGTTAAGATCTGAGTGTGTGGGCTCTTCTGAGCCTTGCTGCTACATGGGGATTCAGTTGTCTGAAAAAACGCGTTTATTTCGGGCTGAAAAACACGTTTTGCAGAGTGTACTGTTACTGCCCCATAACTTACATGGGGTTGACCAAACTTGCAGAAACATGTTTATTTCTGCTGAAAAACATGTTTTGACACTTTCAGCACACTGGGGTTAAGATCTGAGTGTGTGGGCTCTTCTGAGCCTTGTTGCTACATGTGGATTCAGTTGTCTGAAAAAACGCGTTTATTTCGGGCTGAAAAACACGTTTTGCAGAGTGTACTGTTACTGCCCCATAACTTACATGGGGTTGACCAAACTTGCAGAAACATGTTTATTTCTGCTGAAAAACACGTTTTGACCCTTTCTGCACACTGGGGTTAAGATCTGAGTGTGTGGGCTCTTCTGAGCATTGCTGCTACATGGGTATTCAGTTGTCTGAAAAAACGCGTTTATTTCGGGCTGAAAAACACGTTTTGAAAAGTGTACTGTTACTGCCCCATAACTTACATGGGGTTGACCAAACTTGCAGAAACATGTTTATTTCTGCTGAAAAACATGTTTTGACACTTTCAGCACACTGGGGTTAAGATCTGAGTGTGTGGGCTCTTCTGAGCCTTGTTGCTACATGGGGATTCAGTTGTCTGAAAAAACGCGTTTATTTCGGGCTGAAAAACACGTTTTGAAAAGTGTACTGTTACTGCCCCATAACTTACATGGGGTTGACCAAACTTGCAGAAACATGTTTATTTCTGCTGAAAAACATGTTTTGACACTTTCAGCACACTGGGGTTAAGATCTGAGTGTGTGGGCTCTTCTGAGCCTTGCTGCTACATGGGTATTCAGTTGTCTGAAAAAACGCGTTTATTTCGGGCTGAAAAACACGTTTTGCAGAGTGTACTGTTACTGCCCCATAACTTACATGGGGTTGACCAAACTTGCAGAAACATGTTTATTTCTGCTGAAAAACACGTTTTGACCCTTTCTGCACACTGGGGTTAAGATCTGAGTGTGTGGGCTCTTCTGAGCCTTGCTGCTACATGGGGATTCAGTTGTCTGAAAAAACGCGTTTATTTCGGGCTGAAAAACACGTTTTGCAGAGTGTACTGTTACTGCCCCATAACTTACATGGGGTTGACCAAACTTGCAGAAACATGTTTATTTCTGCTGAAAAACACGTTTTGACCCTTTCTGCACACTGGGGTTAAGAGCTGAGTGTGTGGGCTCTTCTGAGACTTGCTGCTACATGGGTATTCAGTTGTCTGAAAAAATGCGTTTATTTCGGGCTGAAAAACACGTTTTGAAAAGTGTACTGTTACTGCCCCATAACTTACATGGGGTTGACCAAACTTGCAGAAACATGTTTATTTCTGCTGAAAAACATGTTTTGACACTTTCAGCACACTGGGGTTAAGATCTGAGTGTGTGGGCTCTTCTGAGCCTTGTTGCTACATGGGGATTCAGTTGTCTGAAAAAACGCGTTTATTTCGGGCTGAAAAACACGTTTTGAAAAGTGTACTGTTACTGCCCCATAACTTACATGGGGTTGACCAAACTTGCAGAAACATGTTTATTTCTGCTGAAAAACATGTTTTGACACTTTCAGCACACTGGGGTTAAGATCTGAGTGTGTGGGCTCTTCTGAGCCTTGCTGCTACATGGGTATTCAGTTGTCTGAAAAAACGCGTTTATTTCGGGCTGAAAAACACGTTTTGAAAAGTGTACTGTTACTGCCCCATAACTTACATGGGGTTGACCAAACTTGCAGAAACATGTTTATTTCTGCTGAAAAACATGTTTTGACACTTTCAGCACACTGGGGTTAAGATCTGAGTGTGTGGGCTCTTCTGAGCCTTGTTGCTACATGGGGATTCAGTTGTCTGAAAAAACGCGTTTATTTCGGGCTGAAAAACACGTTTTGCAGAGTGTACTGTTACTGCCCCATAACTTACATGGGGTTGACCAAACTTGCAGAAACATGTTTATTTCTGCTGAAAAACACGTTTTGACCCTTTCTGCACACTGGGGTTAAGATCTGAGTGTGTGGGCTCTTCTGAGCATTGCTGCTACATGGGTATTCAGTTGTCTGAAAAAACGCGTTTATTTCGGGCTGAAAAACACGTTTTGAAAAGTGTACTGTTACTGCCCCATAACTTACATGGGGTTGACCAAACTTGCAGAAACATGTTTATTTCTGCTGAAAAACATGTTTTGAACCTTTCTGCACACTGGGGTTAAGATCTGAGTGTGTGGGCTCTTCTGAGCCTTGTTGCTACATGGGTATTCAGTTGTCTGAAAAAACGCGTTTATTTCGGGCTGAAAAACACGTTTTGAAAAGTGTACTGTTACTGCCCCATAACTTACATGGGGTTGACCAAACTTGCAGAAACATGTTTATTTCTGCTGAAAAACATGTTTTGACACTTTCAGCACACTGGGGTTAAGATCTGAGTGTGTGGGCTCTTCTGAGCCTTGCTGCTACATGGGTATTCAGTTGTCTGAAAAAACGCGTTTATTTCGGGCTGAAAAACACGTTTTGCAGAGTGTACTGTTACTGCCCCATAACTTACATGGGGTTGACCAAACTTGCAGAAACATGTTTATTTCTGCTGAAAAACACGTTTTGACCCTTTCTGCACACTGGGGTTAAGATCTGAGTGTGTGGGCTCTTCTGAGCCTTGCTGCTACATGGGGATTCAGTTGTCTGAAAAAACGCGTTTATTTCGGGCTGAAAAACACGTTTTGCAGAGTGTACTGTTACTGCCCCATAACTTACATGGGGTTGACCAAACTTGCAGAAACATGTTTATTTCTGCTGAAAAACACGTTTTGACCCTTTCTGCACACTGGGGTTAAGAGCTGAGTGTGTGGGCTCTTCTGAGACTTGCTGCTACATGGGTATTCAGTTGTCTGAAAAAACGCGTTTATTTCGGGCTGAAAAACACGTTTTGAAAAGTGTACTGTTACTGCCCCATAACTTACATGGGGTTGACCAAACTTGCAGAAACATGTTTATTTCTGCTGAAAAACATGTTTTGACACTTTCAGCACACTGGGGTTAAGATCTGAGTGTGTGGGCTCTTCTGAGCCTTGTTGCTACATGGGGATTCAGTTGTCTGAAAAAACGCGTTTATTTCAGGCTGAAAAACACGTTTTGAAAAGTGTACTGTTACTGCCCCATAACTTACATGGGGTTGACCAAACTTGCAGAAACATGTTTATTTCTGCTGAAAAACATGTTTTGACACTTTCAGCACACTGGGGTTAAGATCTGAGTGTGTGGGCTCTTCTGAGCCTTGCTGCTACATGGGTATTCAGTTGTCTGAAAAAACGCGTTTATTTCGGGCTGAAAAACACGTTTTGAAAAGTGTACTGTTACTGCCCCATAACTTACATGGGGTTGACCAAACTTGCAGAAACATGTTTATTTCTGCTGAAAAAACATGTTTTGACACTTTCAGCACACTGGGGTTAAGATCTGAGTGTGTGGGCTCTTCTGAGCCTTGTTGCTACATGGGGATTCAGTTGTCTGAAAAAACGCGTTTATTTCGGGCTGAAAAACACGTTTTGCAGAGTGTACTGTTACTGCCCCATAACTTACATGGGGTTGACCAAACTTGCAGAAACATGTTTATTTCTGCTGAAAAACACGTTTTGACCCTTTCTGCACACTGGGGTTAAGATCTGAGTGTGTGGGCTCTTCTGAGCATTGCTGCTACATGGGTATTCAGTTGTCTGAAAAAACGCGTTTATTTCGGGCTGAAAAACACGTTTTGAAAAGTGTACTGTTACTGCCCCATAACTTACATGGGGTTGACCAAACTTGCAGAAACATGTTTATTTCTGCTGAAAAACATGTTTTGAACCTTTCTGCACACTGGGGTTAAGATCTGAGTGTGTGGGCTCTTCTGAGCCTTGTTGCTACATGGGTATTCAGTTGTCTGAAAAAACGCGTTTATTTCGGGCTGAAAAACACGTTTTGAAAAGTGTACTGTTACTGCCCCATAACTTACATGGGGTTGACCAAACTTGCAGAAACATGTTTATTTCTGCTGAAAAACATGTTTTGACACTTTCAGCACACTGGGGTTAAGATCTGAGTGTGTGGGCTCTTCTGAGCCTTGCTGCTACATGGGGATTCAGTTGTCTGAAAAAACGCGTTTATTTCGGGCTGAAAAACACGTTTTGCAGAGTGTACTGTTACTGCCCCATAACTTACATGGGGTTGACCAAACTTGCAGAAACATGTTTATTTCTGCTGAAAAACACGTTTTGACCCTTTCTGCACACTGGGGTTAAGAGCTGAGTGTGTGGGCTCTTCTGAGACTTGCTGCTACATGGGTATTCAGTTGTCTGAAAAAACGCGTTTATTTCGGGCTGAAAAACACGTTTTGAAAAGTGTACTGTTACTGCCCCATAACTTACATGGGGTTGACCAAACTTGCAGAAACATGTTTATTTCTGCTGAAAAACATGTTTTGACACTTTCAGCACACTGGGGTTAAGATCTGAGTGTGTGGGCTCTTCTGAGCCTTGTTGCTACATGGGGATTCAGTTGTCTGAAAAAACGCGTTTATTTCGGGCTGAAAAACACGTTTTGCAGAGTGTACTGTTACTGCCCCATAACTTACATGGGGTTGACCAAACTTGCAGAAACATGTTTATTTCTGCTGAAAAACACGTTTTGACCCTTTCTGCACACTGGGGTTAAGATCTGAGTGTGTGGGCTCTTCTGAGCATTGCTGCTACATGGGTATTCAGTTGTCTGAAAAAACGCGTTTATTTCGGGCTGAAAAACACGTTTTGAAAAGTGTACTGTTACTGCCCCATAACTTACATGGGGTTGACCAAACTTGCAGAAACATGTTTATTTCTGCTGAAAAACATGTTTTGACACTTTCAGCACACTGGGGTTAAGATCTGAGTGTGTGGGCTCTTCTGAGCCTTGTTGCTACATGGGGATTCAGTTGTCTGAAAAAACGCGTTTATTTCGGGCTGAAAAACACGTTTTGAAAAGTGTACTGTTACTGCCCCATAACTTACATGGGGTTGACCAAACTTGCAGAAACATGTTTATTTCTGCTGAAAAACATGTTTTGACACTTTCAGCACACTGGGGTTAAGATCTGAGTGTGTGGGCTCTTCTGAGCCTTGCTGCTACATGGGGATTCAGTTGTCTGAAAAAACGCGTTTATTTCGGGCTGAAAAACACGTTTTGCAGAGTGTACTGTTACTGCCCCATAACTTACATGGGGTTGACCAAACTTGCAGAAACATGTTTATTTCTGCTGAAAAACACGTTTTGACCCTTTCTGCACACTGGGGTTAAGATCTGAGTGTGTGGGCTCTTCTGAGCCTTGCTGCTACATGGGGATTCAGTTGTCTGAAAAAACGCGTTTATTTCGGGCTGAAAAACACGTTTTGCAGAGTGTACTGTTACTGCCCCATAACTTACATGGGGTTGACCAAACTTGCAGAAACATGTTTATTTCTGCTGAAAAACACGTTTTGACCCTTTCTGCACACTGGGGTTAAGAGCTGAGTGTGTGGGCTCTTCTGAGACTTGCTGCTACATGGGTATTCAGTTGTCTGAAAAAACGCGTTTATTTCGGGCTGAAAAACACGTTTTGAAAAGTGTACTGTTACTGCCCCATAACTTACATGGGGTTGACCAAACTTGCAGAAACATGTTTATTTCTGCTGGAAAACACGTTTTGACCCTTTCTGCACACTGGGGTTAAGATCTGAGTGTGTGGGCTCTTCTGAGCCTTGCTGCTACATGGGTATTCAGTTGTCTGAAAAAACGCGTTTATTTCGGGCTGAAAAACACGTTTTGAAAAGTGTACTGTTACTGCCCCATAACTTACATGGGGTTGACCAAACTTGCAGAAACATGCTTATTTCTGCTGAAAAACATGTTTTGAACCTTTCTGCACACTGGGGTTAAGATCTGAGTGTGTGGGCTCTTCTGAGCCTTGCTGCTACATGGGTATTCAGTTGTCTGAAAAAACGCGTTTATTTCGGGCTGAAAAACACGTTTTGCAGAGTGTACTGTTACTGCCCCATAACTTACATGGGGTTGACCAAACTTGCAGAAACATGCTTATTTCTGCTGAAAAACATGTTTTGAACCTTTCTGCACACTGGGGTTAAGATCTGAGTGTGTTGGCTCTTCTGAGCCTTGCTGCTACATGGGGATTCAGTTGTCTGAAAAAACGCGTTTATTTCGGGCTGAAAAACACGTTTTGCAGAGTGTACTGTTACTGCCCCATAACTTACATGGGGTTGACCAAACTTGCAGAAACATGTTTATTTCTGCTGAAAAACATGTTTTGACACTTTCAGCACACTGGGGTTAAGATCTGAGTGTGTGGGCTCTTCTGAGCCTTGTTGCTACATGGGGATTCAGTTGTCTGAAAAAACGCGTTTATTTCGGGCTGAAAAACACGTTTTGAAAAGTGTACTGTTACTGCCCCATAACTTACATGGGGTTGACCAAACTTGCAGAAACATGTTTATTTCTGCTGGAAAACACGTTTTGACCCTTTCTGCACACTGGGGTTAAGATCTGAGTGTGTGGGCTCTTCTGAGCCTTGCTGCTACATGGGTATTCAGTTGTCTGAAAAAACGCGTTTATTTCGGGCTGAAAGACACGTTTTGAAAAGTGTACTGTTACTGCCCCATAACTTACATGGGGTTGACCAAACTTGCAGAAACATGCTTATTTCTGCTGAAAAACATGTTTTGAACCTTTCTGCACACTGGGGTTAAGATCTGAGTGTGTGGGCTCTTCTGAGCCTTGCTGCTACATGGGTATTCAGTTGTCTGAAAAAACGCGTTTATTTCGGGCTGAAAAACACGTTTTGCAGAGTGTACTGTTACTGCCCCATAACTTACATGGGGTTGACCAAACTTGCAGAAACATGCTTATTTCTGCTGAAAAACATGTTTTGAACCTTTCTGCACACTGGGGTTAAGATCTGAGTGTGTTGGCTCTTCTGAGCCTTGCTGCTACATGGGGATTCAGTTGTCTGAAAAAACGCGTTTATTTCGGGCTGAAAAACACGTTTTGCAGAGTGTACTGTTACTGCCCCATAACTTACATGGGGTTGACCAAACTTGCAGAAACATGTTTATTTCTGCTGAAAAACATGTTTTGACACTTTCAGCACACTGGGGTTAAGATCTGAGTGTGTGGGCTCTTCTGAGCCTTGTTGCTACATGGGGATTCAGTTGTCTGAAAAAACGCGTTTATTTCGGGCTGAAAAACACGTTTTGAAAAGTGTACTGTTACTGCCCCCTAACTTACATGGGGTTGACCAAACTTGCAGAAACATGTTTATTTCTGCTGAAAAACATGTTTTGACACTTTCAGCACACTGGGGTTAAGATCTGAGTGTGTGGGCTCTTCTGAGCCTTGCTGCTACATGGGGATTCAGTTGTCTGAAAAAACGCGTTTATTTCGGGCTGAAAAACACGTTTTGCAGAGTGTACTGTTACTGCCCCATAACTTACATGGGGTTGACCAAACTTGCAGAAACATGTTTATTTCTGCTGAAAAACACGTTTTGACCCTTTCTGCACACTGGGGTTAAGATCTGAGTGTGTGGGCTCTTCTGAGCATTGCTGCTACATGGGTATTCAGTTGTCTGAAAAAACGCGTTTATTTCGGGCTGAAAAACACGTTTTGAAAAGTGTACTGTTACTGCCCCATAACTTACATGGGGTTGACCAAACTTGCAGAAACATGTTTATTTCTGCTGAAAAAACATGTTTTGACACTTTCAGCACACTGGGGTTAAGATCTGAGTGTGTGGGCTCTTCTGAGCCTTGTTGCTACATGGGGATTCAGTTGTCTGAAAAAACGCGTTTATTTCGGGCTGAAAAACACGTTTTGAAAAGTGTACTGTTACTGCCCCATAACTTACATGGGGTTGACCAAACTTGCAGAAACATGTTTATTTCTGCTGAAAAACATGTTTTGACACTTTCAGCACACTGGGGTTAAGATCTGAGTGTGTGGGCTCTTCTGAGCCTTGCTGCTACATGGGGATTCAGTTGTCTGAAAAAACGCGTTTATTTCGGGCTGAAAAACACGTTTTGCAGAGTGTACTGTTACTGCCCCATAACTTACATGGGGTTGACCAAACTTGCAGAAACATGTTTATTTCTGCTGAAAAACACGTTTTGACCCTTTCTGCACACTGGGGTTAAGATCTGAGTGTGTGGGCTCTTCTGAGCCTTGCTGCTACATGGGGATTCAGTTGTCTGAAAAAACGCGTTTATTTCGGGCTGAAAAACACGTTTTGCAGAGTGTACTGTTACTGCCCCATAACTTACATGGGGTTGACCAAACTTGCAGAAACATGTTTATTTCTGCTGAAAAACACGTTTTGACCCTTTCTGCACACTGGGGTTAAGAGCTGAGTGTGTGGGCTCTTCTGAGACTTGCTGCTACATGGGTATTCAGTTGTCTGAAAAAACGCGTTTATTTCGGGCTGAAAAACACGTTTTGAAAAGTGTACTGTTACTGCCCCATAACTTACATGGGGTTGACCAAACTTGCAGAAACATGTTTATTTCTGCTGGAAAACACGTTTTGACCCTTTCTGCACACTGGGGTTAAGATCTGAGTGTGTGGGCTCTTCTGAGCCTTGCTGCTACATGGGTATTCAGTTGTCTGAAAAAACGCGTTTATTTCGGGCTGAAAAACATGTTTTGAAAAGTGTACTGTTACTGCCCCATAACTTACATGGGGTTGACCAAACTTGCAGAAACATGCTTATTTCTGCTGAAAAACATGTTTTGAACCTTTCTGCACACTGGGGTTAAGATCTGAGTGTGTGGGCTCTTCTGAGCCTTGCTGCTACATGGGTATTCAGTTGTCTGAAAAAACGCGTTTATTTCGGGCTGAAAAACACGTTTTGAAAAGTGTACTGTTACTGCCCCATAACTTACATGGGGTTGACCAAACTTGCAGAAACATGTTTATTTCTGCTGAAAAACATGTTTTGACACTTTCAGCACACTGGGGTTAAGATCTGAGTGTGTGGGCTCTTCTGAGCCTTGCTGCTACATGGGGATTCAGTTGTCTGAAAAAACGCGTTTATTTCGGGCTGAAAAACACGTTTTGCAGAGTGTACTGTTACTGCCCCATAACTTACATGGGGTTGACCAAACTTGCAGAAACATGTTTATTTCTGCTGAAAAACATGTTTTGACACTTTCAGCACACTGGGGTTAAGATCTGAGTGTGTGGGCTCTTCTGAGCCTTGTTGCTACATGGGGATTCAGTTGTCTGAAAAAACGCGTTTATTTCGGGCTGAAAAACACGTTTTGAAAAGTGTACTGTTACTGCCCCATAACTTACATGGGGTTGACCAACCTTGCAGAAACATGTTTATTTCTGCTGAAAAACATGTTTTGACACTTTCAGCACACTGGGGTTAAGATCTGAGTGTGTGGGCTCTTCTGAGCCTTGCTGCTACATGGGGATTCAGTTGTCTGAAAAAACGCGTTTATTTCGGGCTGAAAAACACGTTTTGCAGAGTGTACTGTTACTGCCCCATAACTTACATGGGGTTGACCAAACTTGCAGAAACATGTTTATTTCTGCTGAAAAACACGTTTTGACCCTTTCTGCACACTGGGGTTAAGATCTGAGTGTGTGGGCTCTTCTGAGCCTTGCTGCTACATGGGGATTCAGTTGTCTGAAAAAACGCGTTTATTTCGGGCTGAAAAACACGTTTTGCAGAGTGTACTGTTACTGCCCCATAACTTACATGGGGTTGACCAAACTTGCAGAAACATGTTTATTTCTGCTGAAAAACACGTTTTGACCCTTTCTGCACACTGGGGTTAAGAGCTGAGTGTGTGGGCTCTTCTGAGACTTGCTGCTACATGGGTATTCAGTTGTCTGAAAAAACGTGTTTATTTCGGGTTGAAAAACACGTTTTGAAAAGTGTACTGTTACTGCCCCATAACTTACATGGGGTTGACCAAACTTGCAGAAACATGTTTATTTCTGCTGAAAAACACGTTTTGACCCTTTCTGCACACTGGGGTTAAGATCTGAGTGTGTGGGCTCTTCTGAGCCTTGCTGCTACATGGGGATTCAGTTGTCTGAAAAAACGCGTTTATTTCGGGCTGAAAAACACGTTTTGCAGAGTGTACTGTTACTGCCCCATAACTTACATGGGGTTGACCAAACTTGCAGAAACATGTTTATTTCTGCTGAAAAACACGTTTTGACCCTTTCTGCACACTGGGGTTAAGATCTGAGTGTGTGGGCTCTTCTGAGCATTGCTGCTACATGGGTATTCAGTTGTCTGAAAAAACGCGTTTATTTCGGGCTGAAAAACACGTTTTGAAAAGTGTACTGTTACTGCCCCATAACTTACATGGGGTTGACCAAACTTGCAGAAACATGTTTATTTCTGCTGAAAAACATGTTTTGACACTTTCAGCACACTGGGGTTAAGATCTGAGTGTGTGGGCTCTTCTGAGCCTTGTTGCTACATGGGGATTCAGTTGTCTGAAAAAACGCGTTTATTTCGGGCTGAAAAACACGTTTTGAAAAGTGTACTGTTACTGCCCCATAACTTACATGGGGTTGACCAAACTTGCAGAAACATGTTTATTTCTGCTGAAAAACATGTTTTGACACTTTCAGCACACTGGGGTTAAGATCTGAGTGTGTGGGCTCTTCTGAGCCTTGCTGCTACATGGGGATTCAGTTGTCTGAAAAAACGCGTTTATTTCGGGCTGAAAAACACGTTTTGCAGAGTGTACTGTTACTGCCCCATAACTTACATGGGGTTGACCAAACTTGCAGAAACATGTTTATTTCTGCTGAAAAACACGTTTTGACCCTTTCTGCACACTGGGGTTAAGATCTGAGTGTGTGGGCTCTTCTGAGCCTTGCTGCTACATGGGGATTCAGTTGTCTGAAAAAACGCGTTTATTTCGGGCTGAAAAACACGTTTTGCAGAGTGTACTGTTACTGCCCCATAACTTACATGGGGTTGACCAAACTTGCAGAAACATGTTTATTTCTGCTGAAAAACACGTTTTGACCCTTTCTGCACACTGGGGTTAAGAGCTGAGTGTGTGGGCTCTTCTGAGACTTGCTGCTACATGGGTATTCAGTTGTCTGAAAAAACGCGTTTATTTCGGGCTGAAAAACACGTTTTGAAAAGTGTACTGTTACTGCCCCATAACTTACATGGGGTTGACCAAACTTGCAGAAACATGTTTATTTCTGCTGGAAAACACGTTTTGACCCTTTCTGCACACTGGGGTTAAGATCTGAGTGTGTGGGCTCTTCTGAGCCTTGCTGCTACATGGGTATTCAGTTGTCTGAAAAAACGCGTTTATTTCGGGCTGAAAAACATGTTTTGAAAAGTGTACTGTTACTGCCCCATAACTTACATGGGGTTGACCAAACTTGCAGAAACATGCTTATTTCTGCTGAAAAACATGTTTTGAACCTTTCTGCACACTGGGGTTAAGATCTGAGTGTGTGGGCTCTTCTGAGCCTTGCTGCTACATGGGTATTCAGTTGTCTGAAAAAACGCGTTTATTTCGGGCTGAAAAACACGTTTTGAAAAGTGTACTGTTACTGCCCCATAACTTACATGGGGTTGACCAAACTTGCAGAAACATGTTTATTTCTGCTGAAAAACATGTTTTGACACTTTCAGCACACTGGGGTTAAGATCTGAGTGTGTGGGCTCTTCTGAGCCTTGTTGCTACATGGGGATTCAGTTGTCTGAAAAAACGCGTTTATTTCGGGCTGAAAAACACGTTTTGAAAAGTGTACTGTTACTGCCCCATAACTTACATGGGGTTGACCAACCTTGCAGAAACATGTTTATTTCTGCTGAAAAACATGTTTTGACACTTTCAGCACACTGGGGTTAAGATCTGAGTGTGTGGGCTCTTCTGAGCCTTGCTGCTACATGGGGATTCAGTTGTCTGAAAAAACGCGTTTATTTCGGGCTGAAAAACACGTTTTGCAGAGTGTACTGTTACTGCCCCATAACTTACATGGGGTTGACCAAACTTGCAGAAACATGTTTATTTCTGCTGAAAAACACGTTTTGACCCTTTCTGCACACTGGGGTTAAGATCTGAGTGTGTGGGCTCTTCTGAGCCTTGCTGCTACATGGGGATTCAGTTGTCTGAAAAAACGCGTTTATTTCGGGCTGAAAAACACGTTTTGCAGAGTGTACTGTTACTGCCCCATAACTTACATGGGGTTGACCAAACTTGCAGAAACATGTTTATTTCTGCTGAAAAACACGTTTTGACCCTTTCTGCACACTGGGGTTAAGAGCTGAGTGTGTGGGCTCTTCTGAGACTTGCTGCTACATGGGTATTCAGTTGTCTGAAAAAACGCGTTTATTTCGGGTTGAAAAACACGTTTTGAAAAGTGTACTGTTACTGCCCCATAACTTACATGGGGTTGACCAAACTTGCAGAAACATGTTTATTTCTGCTGAAAAACACGTTTTGACCCTTTCTGCACACTGGGGTTAAGATCTGAGTGTGTGGGCTCTTCTGAGCCTTGCTGCTACATGGGTATTCAGTTGTCTGAAAAAACGCGTTTATTTCGGGCTGAAAAACACGTTTTGAAAAGTGTACTGTTACTGCCCCATAACTTACATGGGGTTGACCAAACTTGCAGAAACATGCTTATTTCTGCTGAAAAACATGTTTTGAACCTTTCTGCACACTGGGGTTAAGATCTGAGTGTGTGGGCTCTTCTGAGCCTTGCTGCTACATGGGGATTCAGTTGTCTGAAAAAACGCGTTTATTTCGGGCTGAAAAACACGTTTTGAAAAGTGTACTGTTACTGCCCCATAACTTACATGGGGTTGACCAAACTTGCAGAAACATGTTTATTTCTGCTGAAAAACATGTTTTGACACTTTCAGCACACTGGGGTTAAGATCTGAGTGTGTGGGCTCTTCTGAGCCTTGCTGCTACATGGGGATTCAGTTGTCTGAAAAAACGCGTTTATTTCGGGCTGAAAAACACGTTTTGAAAAGTGTACTGTTACTACCCCATAACTTACATGGGGTTGACCAAACTTGCAGAAACATGTTTATTTCTGCTGAAAAACATGTTTTGACACTTTCAGCACACTGGGGTTAAGATCTGAGTGTGTGGGCTCTTCTGAGCCTTGCTGCTACATGGGTATTCAGTTGTCTGAAAAAACGCGTTTATTTCGGGCTGAAAAACACGTTTTGAAAAGTGTACTGTTACTGCCCCATAACTTACATGGGGTTGACCAAACTTGCAGAAACATGTTTATTTCTGCTGAAAAACATGTTTTGACACTTTCAGCACACTGGGGTTAAGATCTGAGTGTGTGGGCTCTTCTGAGCCTTGTTGCTACATGGGGATTCAGTTGTCTGAAAAAACGCGTTTATTTCGGGCTGAAAAACACGTTTTGCAGAGTGTACTGTTACTGCCCCATAACTTACATGGGGTTGACCAAACTTGCAGAAACATGTTTATTTCTGCTGAAAAACACGTTTTGACCCTTTCTGCACACTGGGGTTAAGATCTGAGTGTGTGGGCTCTTCTGAGCATTGCTGCTACATGGGTATTCAGTTGTCTGAAAAAACGCGTTTATTTCGGGCTGAAAAACACGTTTTGAAAAGTGTACTGTTACTGCCCCATAACTTACATGGGGTTGACCAAACTTGCAGAAACATGTTTATTTCTGCTGAAAAACATGTTTTGAACCTTTCTGCACACTGGGGTTAAGATCTGAGTGTGTGGGCTCTTCTGAGCCTTGTTGCTACATGGGTATTCAGTTGTCTGAAAAAACGCGTTTATTTCGGGCTGAAAAACACGTTTTGAAAAGTGTACTGTTACTGCCCCATAACTTACATGGGGTTGACCAAACTTGCAGAAACATGTTTATTTCTGCTGAAAAACATGTTTTGACACTTTCAGCACACTGGGGTTAAGATCTGAGTGTGTGGGCTCTTCTGAGCCTTGTTGCTACATGGGGATTCAGTTGTCTGAAAAAAAGCGTTTATTTCGGGCTGAAAAACACGTTTTGAAAAGTGTACTGTTACTGCCCCATAACTTACATGGGGTTGACCAAACTTGCAGAAACATGTTTATTTCTGCTGAAAAACATGTTTTGACACTTTCAGCACACTGGGGTTAAGATCTGAGTGTGTGGGCTCTTCTGAGCCTTGCTGCTACATGGGGATTCAGTTGTCTGAAAAAACGCGTTTATTTCGGGCTGAAAAACACGTTTTGCAGAGTGTACTGTTACTGCCCCATAACTTACATGGGGTTGACCAAACTTGCAGAAACATGTTTATTTCTGCTGAAAAACACGTTTTGACCCTTTCTGCACACTGGAGTTAAGAGCTGAGTGTGTGGGCTCTTCTGAGACTTGCTGCTACATGGGTATTCAGTTGTCTGAAAAAACGCGTTTATTTCGGGCTGAAAAACACGTTTTGAAAAGTGTACTGTTACTGCCCCATAACTTACATGGGGTTGACCAAACTTGCAGAAACATGTTTATTTCTGCTGAAAAACATGTTTTGACACTTTCAGCACACTGGGGTTAAGATCTGAGTGTGTGGGCTCTTCTGAGCCTTGTTGCTACATGGGGATTCAGTTGTCTGAAAAAACGCGTTTATTTCGGGCTGAAAAACACGTTTTGCAGAGTGTACTGTTACTGCCCCATAACTTACATGGGGTTGACCAAACTTGCAGAAACATGTTTATTTCTGCTGAAAAACACGTTTTGACCCTTTCTGCACACTGGGGTTAAGATCTGAGTGTGTGGGCTCTTCTGAGCATTGCTGCTACATGGGTATTCAGTTGTCTGAAAAAACGCGTTTATTTCGGGCTGAAAAACACGTTTTGAAAAGTGTACTGTTACTGCCCCATAACTTACATGGGGTTGACCAAACTTGCAGAAACATGTTTATTTCTGCTGAAAAACATGTTTTGACACTTTCAGCACACTGGGGTTAAGATCTGAGTGTGTGGGCTCTTCTGAGCCTTGTTGCTACATGGGGATTCAGTTGTCTGAAAAAACGCGTTTATTTCGGGCTGAAAAACACGTTTTGAAAAGTGTACTGTTACTGCCCCATAACTTACATGGGGTTGACCAAACTTGCAGAAACATGTTTATTTCTGCTGAAAAACATGTTTTGACACTTTCAGCACACTGGGGTTAAGATCTGAGTGTGTGGGCTCTTCTGAGCCTTGCTGCTACATGGGGATTCAGTTGTCTGAAAAAACGCGTTTATTTCGGGCTGAAAAACACGTTTTGCAGAGTGTACTGTTACTGCCCCATAACTTACATGGGGTTGACCAAACTTGCAGAAACATGTTTATTTCTGCTGAAAAACACGTTTTGACCCTTTCTGCACACTGGGGTTAAGATCTGAGTGTGTGGGCTCTTCTGAGCCTTGCTGCTACATGGGGATTCAGTTGTCTGAAAAAACGCGTTTATTTCGGGCTGAAAAACACGTTTTGCAGAGTGTACTGTTACTGCCCCATAACTTACATGGGGTTGACCAAACTTGCAGAAACATGTTTATTTCTGCTGAAAAACACGTTTTGACCCTTTCTGCACACTGGGGTTAAGAGCTGAGTGTGTGGGCTCTTCTGAGACTTGCTGCTACATGGGTATTCAGTTGTCTGAAAAAACGCGTTTATTTCGGGCTGAAAAACACGTTTTGAAAAGTGTACTGTTACTGCCCCATAACTTACATGGGGTTGACCAAACTTGCAGAAACATGTTTATTTCTGCTGGAAAACACGTTTTGACCCTTTCTGCACACTGGGGTTAAGATCTGAGTGTGTGGGCTCTTCTGAGCCTTGCTGCTACATGGGTATTCAGTTGTCTGAAAAAACGCGTTTATTTCGGGCTGAAAAACACGTTTTGAAAAGTGTACTGTTACTGCCCCATAACTTACATGGGGTTGACCAAACTTGCAGAAACATGCTTATTTCTGCTGAAAAACATGTTTTGAACCTTTCTGCACACTGGGGTTAAGATCTGAGTGTGTGGGCTCTTCTGAGCCTTGCTGCTACATGGGTATTCAGTTGTCTGAAAAAACGCGTTTATTTCGGGCTGAAAAACACGTTTTGCAGAGTGTACTGTTACTGCCCCATAACTTACATGGGGTTGACCAAACTTGCAGAAACATGCTTATTTCTGCTGAAAAACATGTTTTGAACCTTTCTGCACACTGGGGTTAAGATCTGAGTGTGTTGGCTCTTCTGAGCCTTGCTGCTACATGGGGATTCAGTTGTCTGAAAAAACGCGTTTATTTCGGGCTGAAAAACACGTTTTGCAGAGTGTACTGTTACTGCCCCATAACTTACATGGGGTTGACCAAACTTGCAGAAACATGTTTATTTCTGCTGAAAAACATGTTTTGACACTTTCAGCACACTGGGGTTAAGATCTGAGTGTGTGGGCTCTTCTGAGCCTTGTTGCTACATGGGGATTCAGTTGTCTGAAAAAACGCGTTTATTTCGGGCTGAAAAACACGTTTTGAAAAGTGTACTGTTACTGCCCCATAACTTACATGGGGTTGACCAAACTTGCAGAAACATGTTTATTTCTGCTGGAAAACACGTTTTGACCCTTTCTGCACACTGGGGTTAAGATCTGAGTGTGTGGGCTCTTCTGAGCCTTGCTGCTACATGGGTATTCAGTTGTCTGAAAAAACGCGTTTATTTCGGGCTGAAAAACACGTTTTGAAAAGTGTACTGTTACTGCCCCATAACTTACATGGGGTTGACCAAACTTGCAGAAACATGCTTATTTCTGCTGAAAAACATGTTTTGAACCTTTCTGCACACTGGGGTTAAGATCTGAGTGTGTGGGCTCTTCTGAGCCTTGCTGCTACATGGGTATTCAGTTGTCTGAAAAAACGCGTTTATTTCGGGCTGAAAAACACGTTTTGCAGAGTGTACTGTTACTGCCCCATAACTTACATGGGGTTGACCAAACTTGCAGAAACATGCTTATTTCTGCTGAAAAACATGTTTTGAACCTTTCTGCACACTGGGGTTAAGATCTGAGTGTGTTGGCTCTTCTGAGCCTTGCTGCTACATGGGGATTCAGTTGTCTGAAAAAACGCGTTTATTTCGGGCTGAAAAACACGTTTTGCAGAGTGTACTGTTACTGCCCCATAACTTACATGGGGTTGACCAAACTTGCAGAAACATGTTTATTTCTGCTGAAAAACATGTTTTGACACTTTCAGCACACTGGGGTTAAGATCTGAGTGTGTGGGCTCTTCTGAGCCTTGTTGCTACATGGGGATTCAGTTGTCTGAAAAAACGCGTTTATTTCGGGCTGAAAAACACGTTTTGAAAAGTGTACTGTTACTGCCCCATAACTTACATGGGGTTGACCAAACTTGCAGAAACATGTTTATTTCTGCTGAAAAACATGTTTTGACACTTTCAGCACACTGGGGTTAAGATCTGAGTGTGTTGGCTCTTCTGAGCCTTGCTGCTACATGGGGATTCAGTTGTCTGAAAAAACGCGTTTATTTCGGGCTGAAAAACACGTTTTGCAGAGTGTACTGTTACTGCCCCATAACTTACATGGGGTTGACCAAACTTGCAGAAACATGTTTATTTCTGCTGAAAAACATGTTTTGACACTTTCAGCACACTGGGGTTAAGATCTGAGTGTGTGGGCTCTTCTGAGCCTTGTTGCTACATGGGGATTCAGTTGTCTGAAAAAACGCGTTTATTTCGGGCTGAAAAACACGTTTTGAAAAGTGTACTGTTACTGCCCCATAACTTACATGGGGTTGACCAAACTTGCAGAAACATGTTTATTTCTGCTGGAAAACACGTTTTGACCCTTTCTGCACACTGGGGTTAAGATCTGAGTGTGTGGGCTCTTCTGAGCCTTGCTGCTACATGGGTATTCAGTTGTCTGAAAAAACGCGTTTATTTCGGGCTGAAAAACACGTTTTGAAAAGTGTACTGTTACTGCCCCATAACTTACATGGGGTTGACCAAACTTGCAGAAACATGCTTATTTCTGCTGAAAAACATGTTTTGAACCTTTCTGCACACTGGGGTTAAGATCTGAGTGTGTGGGCTCTTCTGAGCCTTGCTGCTACATGGGTATTCAGTTGTCTGAAAAAACGCGTTTATTTCGGGCTGAAAAACACGTTTTGCAGAGTGTACTGTTACTGCCCCATAACTTACATGGGGTTGACCAAACTTGCAGAAACATGCTTTTTTCTGCTGAAAAACATGTTTTGAACCTTTCTGCACACTGGGGTTAAGATCTGAGTGTGTTGGCTCTTCTGAGCCTTGCTGCTACATGGGGATTCAGTTGTCTGAAAAAACGCGTTTATTTCGGGCTGAAAAACACGTTTTGCAGAGTGTACTGTTACTGCCCCATAACTTACATGGGGTTGACCAAACTTGCAGAAACATGTTTATTTCTGCTGAAAAACATGTTTTGACACTTTCAGCACACTGGGGTTAAGATCTGAGTGTGTGGGCTCTTCTGAGCCTTGTTGCTACATGGGGATTCAGTTGTCTGAAAAAACGCGTTTATTTCGGGCTGAAAAACACGTTTTGAAAAGTGTACTGTTACTGCCCCATAACTTACATGGGGTTGACCAAACTTGCAGAAACATGTTTATTTCTGCTGAAAAACATGTTTTGACACTTTCAGCACACTGGGGTTAAGATCTGAGTGTGTGGGCTCTTCTGAGCCTTGCTGCTACATGGGGATTCAGTTGTCTGAAAAAACGCGTTTATTTCGGGCTGAAAAACACGTTTTGCAGAGTGTACTGTTACTGCCCCATAACTTACATGGGGTTGACCAAACTTGCAGAAACATGTTTATTTCTGCTGAAAAACACGTTTTGACCCTTTCTGCACACTGGGGTTAAGATCTGAGTGTGTGGGCTCTTCTGAGCATTGCTGCTACATGGGTATTCAGTTGTCTGAAAAAACGCGTTTATTTCGGGCTGAAAAACACGTTTTGAAAAGTGTACTGTTACTGCCCCATAACTTACATGGGGTTGACCAAACTTGCAGAAACATGTTTATTTCTGCTGAAAAACATGTTTTGACACTTTCAGCACACTGGGGTTAAGATCTGAGTGTGTGGGCTCTTCTGAGCCTTGTTGCTACATGGGGATTCAGTTGTCTGAAAAAACGCGTTTATTTCGGGCTGAAAAACACGTTTTGAAAAGTGTACTGTTACTGCCCCATAACTTACATGGGGTTGACCAAACTTGCAGAAACATGTTTATTTCTGCTGAAAAACATGTTTTGACACTTTCAGCACACTGGGGTTAAGATCTGAGTGTGTGGGCTCTTCTGAGCCTTGCTGCTACATGGGGATTCAGTTGTCTGAAAAAACGCGTTTATTTCGGGCTGAAAAACACGTTTTGCAGAGTGTACTGTTACTGCCCCATAACTTACATGGGGTTGACCAAACTTGCAGAAACATGTTTATTTCTGCTGAAAAACACGTTTTGACCCTTTCTGCACACTGGGGTTAAGATCTGAGTGTGTGGGCTCTTCTGAGCCTTGCTGCTACATGGGGATTCAGTTGTCTGAAAAAACGCGTTTATTTCGGGCTGAAAAACACGTTTTGCAGAGTGTACTGTTACTGCCCCATAACTTACATGGGGTTGACCAAACTTGCAGAAACATGTTTATTTCTGCTGAAAAACACGTTTTGACCCTTTCTGCACACTGGGGTTAAGAGCTGAGTGTGTGGGCTCTTCTGAGACTTGCTGCTACATGGGTATTCAGTTGTCTGAAAAAACGCGTTTATTTCGGGCTGAAAAACACGTTTTGAAAAGTGTACTGTTACTGCCCCATAACTTACATGGGGTTGACCAAACTTGCAGAAACATGTTTATTTCTGCTGGAAAACACGTTTTGACCCTTTCTGCACACTGGGGTTAAGATCTGAGTGTGTGGGCTCTTCTGAGCCTTGCTGCTACATGGGTATTCAGTTGTCTGAAAAAACGCGTTTATTTCGGGCTGAAAAACGTTTTGAAAAGTGTACTGTTACTGCCCCATAACTTACATGGGGTTGACCAAACTTGCAGAAACATGCTTATTTCTGCTGAAAAACATGTTTTGAACCTTTCTGCACACTGGGGTTAAGATCTGAGTGTGTGGGCTCTTCTGAGCCTTGCTGCTACATGGGTATTCAGTTGTCTGAAAAAACGCGTTTATTTCGGGCTGAAAAACACGTTTTGAAAAGTGTACTGTTACTGCCCCATAACTTACATGGGGTTGACCAAACTTGCAGAAACATGTTTATTTCTGCTGAAAAACATGTTTTGACACTTTCAGCACACTGGGGTTAAGATCTGAGTGTGTGGGCTCTTCTGAGCCTTGCTGCTACATGGGGATTCAGTTGTCTGAAAAAACGCGTTTATTTCGGGCTGAAAAACACGTTTTGCAGAGTGTACTGTTACTGCCCCATAACTTACATGGGGTTGACCAAACTTGCAGAAACATGTTTATTTCTGCTGAAAAACATGTTTTGACACTTTCAGCACACTGGGGTTAAGATCTGAGTGTGTGGGCTCTTCTGAGCCTTGTTGCTACATGGGGATTCAGTTGTCTGAAAAACGCGTTTATTTCGGGCTGAAAAACACGGTTTTGAAAAGTGTACTGTTACTGCCCCATAACTTACATGGGGTTGACCAAACTTGCAGAAACATGCTTATTTCTGCTGAAAAACATGTTTTGAACCTTTCTGCACACTGGGGTTAAGATCTGAGTGTGTTGGCTCTTCTGAGCCTTGCTGCTACATGGGGATTCAGTTGTCTGAAAAAACGCGTTTATTTCGGGCTGAAAAACACGTTTTGCAGAGTGTACTGTTACTGCCCCATAACTTACATGGGGTTGACCAAACTTGCAGAAACATGTTTATTTCTGCTGAAAAACATGTTTTGACACTTTCAGCACACTGGGGTTAAGATCTGAGTGTGTGGGCTCTTCTGAGCCTTGTTGCTACATGGGGATTCAGTTGTCTGAAAAAACGCGTTTATTTCGGGCTGAAAAACACGTTTTGAAAAGTGTACTGTTACTGCCCCATAACTTACATGGGGTTGACCAAACTTGCAGAAACATGTTTATTTCTGCTGGAAAACACGTTTTGACCCTTTCTGCACACTGGGGTTAAGATCTGAGTGTGTGGGCTCTTCTGAGCCTTGCTGCTACATGGGTATTCAGTTGTCTGAAAAAACGCGTTTATTTCGGGCTGAAAAACACGTTTTGAAAAGTGTACTGTTACTGCCCCATAACTTACATGGGGTTGACCAAACTTGCAGAAACATGCTTATTTCTGCTGAAAAACATGTTTTGAACCTTTCTGCACACTGGGGTTAAGATCTGAGTGTGTGGGCTCTTCTGAGCCTTGCTGCTACATGGGTATTCAGTTGTCTGAAAAAACGCGTTTATTTCGGGCTGAAAAACACGTTTTGCAGAGTGTACTGTTACTGCCCCATAACTTACATGGGGTTGACCAAACTTGCAGAAACATGCTTATTTCTGCTGAAAAACATGTTTTGAACCTTTCTGCACACTGGGGTTAAGATCTGAGTGTGTTGGCTCTTCTGAGCCTTGCTGCTACATGGGGATTCAGTTGTCTGAAAAAACGCGTTTATTTCGGGCTGAAAAACACGTTTTGCAGAGTGTACTGTTACTGCCCCATAACTTACATGGGGTTGACCAAACTTGCAGAAACATGTTTATTTCTGCTGAAAAACATGTTTTGACACTTTCAGCACACTGGGGTTAAGATCTGAGTGTGTGGGCTCTTCTGAGCCTTGTTGCTACATGGGGATTCAGTTGTCTGAAAAAACGCGTTTATTTCGGGCTGAAAAACACGTTTTGAAAAGTGTACTGTTACTGCCCCATAACTTACATGGGGTTGACCAAACTTGCAGAAACATGTTTATTTCTGCTGAAAAACATGTTTTGACACTTTCAGCACACTGGGGTTAAGATCTGAGTGTGTTGGCTCTTCTGAGCCTTGCTGCTACATGGGGATTCAGTTGTCTGAAAAAACGCGTTTATTTCGGGCTGAAAAACACGTTTTGCAGAGTGTACTGTTACTGCCCCATAACTTACATGGGGTTGACCAAACTTGCAGAAACATGTTTATTTCTGCTGAAAAACATGTTTTGACACTTTCAGCACACTGGGGTTAAGATCTGAGTGTGTGGGCTCTTCTGAGCCTTGTTGCTACATGGGGATTCAGTTGTCTGAAAAAACGCGTTTATTTCGGGCTGAAAAACACGTTTTGAAAAGTGTACTGTTACTGCCCCATAACTTACATGGGGTTGACCAAACTTGCAGAAACATGTTTATTTCTGCTGGAAAACACGTTTTGACCCTTTCTGCACACTGGGGTTAAGATCTGAGTGTGTGGGCTCTTCTGAGCCTTGCTGCTACATGGGTATTCAGTTGTCTGAAAAAACGCGTTTATTTCGGGCTGAAAAACACGTTTTGAAAAGCGTACTGTTACTGCCCCATAACTTACATGGGGTTGACCAAACTTGCAGAAACATGCTTATTTCTGCTGAAAAACATGTTTTGAACCTTTCTGCACACTGGGGTTAAGATCTGAGTGTGTGGGCTCTTCTGAGCCTTGCTGCTACATGGGTATTCAGTTGTCTGAAAAAACGCGTTTATTTCGGGCTGAAAAACACGTTTTGCAGAGTGTACTGTTACTGCCCCATAACTTACATGGGGTTGACCAAACTTGCAGAAACATGCTTTTTTCTGCTGAAAAACATGTTTTGAACCTTTCTGCACACTGGGGTTAAGATCTGAGTGTGTTGGCTCTTCTGAGCCTTGCTGCTACATGGGGATTCAGTTGTCTGAAAAAACGCGTTTATTTCGGGCTGAAAAACACGTTTTGCAGAGTGTACTGTTACTGCCCATAACTTACATGGGGTTGACCAAACTTGCAGAAACATGTTTATTTCTGCTGAAAAACATGTTTTGACACTTTCAGCACACTGGGTTAAGATCTGAGTGTGTGGGCTCTTCTGAGCCTTGTTGCTACATGGGGATTCAGTTGTCTGAAAAAACGCGTTTATTTCGGGCTGAAAAACACGTTTTGAAAAGTGTACTGTTACTGCCCCATAACTTACATGGGGTTGACCAAACTTGCAGAAACATGTTTATTTCTGCTGAAAAACATGTTTTGACACTTTCAGCACACTGGGGTTAAGATCTGAGTGTGTGGGCTCTTCTGAGCCTTGCTGCTACATGGGGATTCAGTTGTCTGAAAAAACGCGTTTATTTCGGGCTGAAAAACACGTTTTGCAGAGTGTACTGTTACTGCCCCATAACTTACATGGGGTTGACCAAACTTGCAGAAACATGTTTATTTCTGCTGAAAAACACGTTTTGACCCTTTCTGCACACTGGGGTTAAGATCTGAGTGTGTGGGCTCTTCTGAGCATTGCTGCTACATGGGTATTCAGTTGTCTGAAAAAACGCGTTTATTTCGGGCTGAAAAACACGTTTTGAAAAGTGTACTGTTACTGCCCCATAACTTACATGGGGTTGACCAAACTTGCAGAAACATGTTTATTTCTGCTGAAAAACATGTTTTGACACTTTCAGCACACTGGGGTTAAGATCTGAGTGTGTGGGCTCTTCTGAGCCTTGTTGCTACATGGGGATTCAGTTGTCTGAAAAAACGCGTTTATTTCGGGCTGAAAAACACGTTTTGAAAAGTGTACTGTTACTGCCCCATAACTTACATGGGGTTGACCAAACTTGCAGAAACATGTTTATTTCTGCTGAAAAACATGTTTTGACACTTTCAGCACACTGGGGTTAAGATCTGAGTGTGTGGGCTCTTCTGAGCCTTGCTGCTACATGGGGATTCAGTTGTCTGAAAAAACGCGTTTATTTCGGGCTGAAAAACACGTTTTGCAGAGTGTACTGTTACTGCCCCATAACTTACATGGGGTTGACCAAACTTGCAGAAACATGTTTATTTCTGCTGAAAAACACGTTTTGACCCTTTCTGCACACTGGGGTTAAGATCTGAGTGTGTGGGCTCTTCTGAGCCTTGCTGCTACATGGGGATTCAGTTGTCTGAAAAAACGCGTTTATTTCGGGCTGAAAAACACGTTTTGCAGAGTGTACTGTTACTGCCCCATAACTTACATGGGGTTGACCAAACTTGCAGAAACATGTTTATTTCTGCTGAAAAACACGTTTTGACCCTTTCTGCACACTGGGGTTAAGAGCTGAGTGTGTGGGCTCTTCTGAGACTTGCTGCTACATGGGTATTCAGTTGTCTGAAAAAACGCGTTTATTTCGGGCTGAAAAACACGTTTTGAAAAGTGTACTGTTACTGCCCCATAACTTACATGGGGTTGACCAAACTTGCAGAAACATGTTTATTTCTGCTGGAAAACACGTTTTGACCCTTTCTGCACACTGGGGTTAAGATCTGAGTGTGTGGGCTCTTCTGAGCCTTGCTGCTACATGGGTATTCAGTTGTCTGAAAAAACGCGTTTATTTCGGGCTGAAAAACATGTTTTGAAAAGTGTACTGTTACTGCCCCATAACTTACATGGGGTTGACCAAACTTGCAGAAACATGCTTATTTCTGCTGAAAAACATGTTTTGAACCTTTCTGCACACTGGGGTTAAGATCTGAGTGTGTGGGCTCTTCTGAGCCTTGCTGCTACATGGGTATTCAGTTGTCTGAAAAAACGCGTTTATTTCGGGCTGAAAAACACGTTTTGAAAAGTGTACTGTTACTGCCCCATAACTTACATGGGGTTGACCAAACTTGCAGAAACATGTTTATTTCTGCTGAAAAACATGTTTTGACACTTTCAGCACACTGGGGTTAAGATCTGAGTGTGTGGGCTCTTCTGAGCCTTGCTGCTACATGGGGATTCAGTTGTCTGAAAAAACGCGTTTATTTCGGGCTGAAAAACACGTTTTGCAGAGTGTACTGTTACTGCCCCATAACTTACATGGGGTTGACCAAACTTGCAGAAACATGTTTATTTCTGCTGAAAAACATGTTTTGACACTTTCAGCACACTGGGGTTAAGATCTGAGTGTGTGGGCTCTTCTGAGCCTTGTTGCTACATGGGGATTCAGTTGTCTGAAAAAACGCGTTTATTTCGGGCTGAAAAACACGTTTTGAAAAGTGTACTGTTACTGCCCCATAACTTACATGGGGTTGACCAACCTTGCAGAAACATGTTTATTTCTGCTGAAAAACATGTTTTGACACTTTCAGCACACTGGGGTTAAGATCTGAGTGTGTGGGCTCTTCTGAGCCTTGCTGCTACATGGGGATTCAGTTGTCTGAAAAAACGCGTTTATTTCGGGCTGAAAAACACGTTTTGCAGAGTGTACTGTTACTGCCCCATAACTTACATGGGGTTGACCAAACTTGCAGAAACATGTTTATTTCTGCTGAAAAACACGTTTTGACCCTTTCTGCACACTGGGGTTAAGATCTGAGTGTGTGGGCTCTTCTGAGCCTTGCTGCTACATGGGGATTCAGTTGTCTGAAAAAACGCGTTTATTTCGGGCTGAAAAACACGTTTTGCAGAGTGTACTGTTACTGCCCCATAACTTACATGGGGTTGACCAAACTTGCAGAAACATGTTTATTTCTGCTGAAAAACACGTTTTGACCCTTTCTGCACACTGGGGTTAAGAGCTGAGTGTGTGGGCTCTTCTGAGACTTGCTGCTACATGGGTATTCAGTTGTCTGAAAAAACGCGTTTATTTCGGGTTGAAAAACACGTTTTGAAAAGTGTACTGTTACTGCCCCATAACTTACATGGGGTTGACCAAACTTGCAGAAACATGTTTATTTCTGCTGAAAAACACGTTTTGACCCTTTCTGCACACTGGGGTTAAGATCTGAGTGTGTGGGCTCTTCTGAGCCTTGCTGCTACATGGGTATTCAGTTGTCTGAAAAAACGCGTTTATTTCGGGCTGAAAAACACGTTTTGAAAAGTGTACTGTTACTGCCCCATAACTTACATGGGGTTGACCAAACTTGCAGAAACATGCTTATTTCTGCTGAAAAACATGTTTTGAACCTTTCTGCACACTGGGGTTAAGATCTGAGTGTGTGGGCTCTTCTGAGCCTTGCTGCTACATGGGGATTCAGTTGTCTGAAAAAACGCGTTTATTTCGGGCTGAAAAACACGTTTTGAAAAGTGTACTGTTACTGCCCCATAACTTACATGGGGTTGACCAAACTTGCAGAAACATGTTTATTTCTGCTGAAAAACACGTTTTGACCCTTTCTGCACACTGGGGTTAAGATCTGAGTGTGTGGGCTCTTCTGAGCCTTGCTGCTACATGGGGATTCAGTTGTCTGAAAAAACGCGTTTATTTCGGGCTGAAAAACACGTTTTGCAGAGTGTACTGTTACTGCCCCATAACTTACATGGGGTTGACCAAACTTGCAGAAACATGTTTATTTCTGCTGAAAAACACGTTTTGACCCTTTCTGCACACTGGGGTTAAGAGCTGAGTGTGTGGGCTCTTCTGAGACTTGCTGCTACATGGGTATTCAGTTGTCTGAAAAAACGCGTTTATTTCGGGCTGAAAAACACGTTTTGAAAAGTGTACTGTTACTGCCCCATAACTTACATGGGGTTGACCAAACTTGCAGAAACATGTTTATTTCTGCTGAAAAACATGTTTTGACACTTTCAGCACACTGGGGTTAAGATCTGAGTGTGTGGGCTCTTCTGAGCCTTGTTGCTACATGGGGATTCAGTTGTCTGAAAAAACGCGTTTATTTCGGGCTGAAAAACACGTTTTGAAAAGTGTACTGTTACTGCCCCATAACTTACATGGGGTTGACCAAACTTGCAGAAACATGTTTATTTCTGCTGAAAAACATGTTTTGACACTTTCAGCACACTGGGGTTAAGATCTGAGTGTGTGGGCTCTTCTGAGCCTTGCTGCTAAATGGGTATTCAGTTGTCTGAAAAAACGCGTTTATTTCGGGCTGAAAAACACGTTTTGAAAAGTGTACTGTTACTGCCCCATAACTTACATGGGGTTGACCAAACTTGCAGAAACATGTTTATTTCTGCTGAAAAACATGTTTTGACACTTTCAGCACACTGGGGTTAAGATCTGAGTGTGTGGGCTCTTCTGAGCCTTGTTGCTACATGGGGATTCAGTTGTCTGAAAAAACGCGTTTATTTCGGGCTGAAAAACACGTTTTGCAGAGTGTACTGTTACTGCCCCATAACTTACATGGGGTTGACCAAACTTGCAGAAACATGTTTATTTCTGCTGAAAAACACGTTTTGACCCTTTCTGCACACTGGGGTTAAGAGCTGAGTGTGTGGGCTCTTCTGAGACTTGCTGCTACATGGGTATTCAGTTGTCTGAAAAAACGCGTTTATTTCGGGCTGAAAAACACGTTTTGAAAAGTGTACTGTTACTGCCCATAACTTACATGGGGTTGACCAAACTTGCAGAAACATGTTTATTTCTGCTGAAAAACATGTTTTGACACTTTCAGCACACTGGGGTTAAGATCTGAGTGTGTGGGCTCTTCTGAGCCTTGCTGCTAAATGGGTATTCAGTTGTCTGAAAAAACGCGTTTATTTCGGGCTGAAAAACACGTTTTGAAAAGTGTACTGTTACTGCCCCATAACTTACATGGGGTTGACCAAACTTGCAGAAACATGTTTATTTCTGCTGAAAAACATGTTTTGACACTTTCAGCACACTGGGGTTAAGATCTGAGTGTGTGGGCTCTTCTGAGCCTTGTTGCTACATGGGGATTCAGTTGTCTGAAAAAAACGCGTTTATTTCGGGCTGAAAAACACGTTTTGCAGAGTGTACTGTTACTGCCCCATAACTTACATGGGGTTGACCAAACTTGCAGAAACATGTTTATTTCTGCTGAAAAACACGTTTTGACCCTTTCTGCACACTGGGGTTAAGATCTGAGTGTGTGGGCTCTTCTGAGCCTTGCTGCTACATGGGTATTCAGTTGTCTGAAAAAACGCGTTTATTTCGGGCTGAAAAACACGTTTTGCAGAGTGTACTGTTACTGCCCCATAACTTACATGGGTTGACCAAACTTGCAGAAACATGTTTATTTCTGCTGAAAAACACGTTTTGACCCTTTCTGCACACTGGGGTTAAGAGCTGAGTGTGTGGGCTCTTCTGAGACTTGCTGCTACATGGGTATTCAGTTGTCTGAAAAAACGCGTTTATTTCGGGCTGAAAAACACGTTTTGAAAAGTGTACTGTTACTGCCCCATAACTTACATGGGGTTGACCAAACTTGCAGAAACATGTTTATTTCTGCTGAAAAACATGTTTTGACACTTTCAGCACACTGGGTTTAAGATCTGAGTGTGTGGGCTCTTCTGAGCCTTGTTGCTACATGGGTATTCAGTTGTCTGAAAAAAACGCGTTTATTTCGGGCTGAAAAACACGTTTTGAAAAGTGTACTGTTACTGCCCCATAACTTACATGGGGTTGACCAAACTTGCAGAAACATGTTTATTTCTGCTGAAAAACACGTTTTGACACTTTCAGCACACTGGGGTTAAGATCTGAGTGTGTGGGCTCTTCTGAGCCTTGTTGCTACATGGGGATTCAGTTGTCTGAAAAAACGCGTTTATTTCGGGCTGAAAAACACGTTTTGAAAAGTGTACTGTTACTGCCCCATAACTTACATGGGGTTGACCAAACTTGCAGAAACATGTTTATTTCTGCTGAAAAACATGTTTTGACACTTTCAGCACACTGGGGTTAAGATCTGAGTGTGTGGGCTCTTCTGAGCCTTGTTGCTAAATGGGGATTCAGTTGTCTGAAAAAACGCGTTTATTTCGGGCTGAAAAACACGTTTTGAAAGGTGTACTGTTACTGCCCCATAACTTACATGGGGTTGACCAAACTTGCAGAAACATGTTTATTTCTGCTGAAAAACACGTTTTGACCCTTTCTGCACACTGGGGTTAAGAGCTGAGTGTGTGGGCTCTTCTGAGACTTGCTGCTACATGGGTATTCAGTTGTCTGAAAAAACGCGTTTATTTCGGGCTGAAAAACACGTTTTGAAAAGTGTACTGTTACTGCCCCATAACTTACATGGGGTTGACCAAACTTGCAGAAACATGTTTATTTCTGCTGAAAAACATGTTTTGACACTTTCAGCACACTGGGGTTAAGATCTGAGTGTGTGGGCTCTTCTGAGCCTTGTTGCTACATGGGGATTCAGTTGTCTGAAAAAACGCGTTTATTTCGGGCTGAAAAACACGTTTTGAAAAGTGTACTGTTACTGCCCCATAACTTACATGGGGTTGACCAAACTTGCAGAAACATGTTTATTTCTGCTGAAAAACATGTTTTGACACTTTCAGCACACTGGGGTTAAGATCTGAGTGTGTGGGCTATTCTGAGCCTTGTTGCTACATGGGGATTCAGTTGTCTGAAAAAACGCGTTTATTTCGGGCTGAAAAACACGTTTTGAAAAGTGTACTGTTACTGCCCCATAACTTACATGGGGTTGACCAAACTTGCAGAAACATGTTTATTTCTGCTGAAAAACATGTTTTGACACTTTCAGCACACTGGGGTTAAGATCTGAGTGTGTGGGCTCTTCTGAGCCTTGCTGCTACATGGGGATTCAGTTGTCTGAAAAAACGCGTTTATTTCGGGCTGAAAAACACGTTTTGCAGAGTGTACTGTTACTGCCCCATAACTTACATGGGGTTGACCAAACTTGCAGAAACATGTTTATTTCTGCTGAAAAACACGTTTTGACCCTTTCTGCACACTGGGGTTAAGATCTGAGTGTGTGGGCTCTTCTGAGCCTTGCTGCTACATGGGGATTCAGTTGTCTGAAAAAACGCGTTTATTTCGGGCTGAAAAACACGTTTTGCAGAGTGTACTGTTACTGCCCCATAACTTACATGGGGTTGACCAAACTTGCAGAAACATGTTTATTTCTGCTGAAAAACACGTTTTGACCCTTTCTGCACACTGGGGTTAAGAGCTGAGTGTGTGGGCTCTTCTGAGACTTGCTGCTACATGGGTATTCAGTTGTCTGAAAAAACGCGTTTATTTCGGTCTGAAAAACACGTTTTGAAAAGTGTACTGTTACTGCCCCATAACTTACATGGGGTTGACCAAACTTGCAGAAACATGTTTATTTCTGCTGGAAAACACGTTTTGTCTCTTTCTGCACACTGGGGTTAAGATCTGAGTGTGTGGGCTCTTCTGAGCCTTGCTGCTACATGGGTATTCAGTTGTCTGAAAAAACGCGTTTATTTCGGGCTGAAAAACACGTTTTGAAAAGTGTACTGTTACTGCCCCATAACTTACATGGGGTTGACCAAACTTGCAGAAACATGTTTATTTCTGCTGAAAAACATGTTTTGACACTTTCAGCACACTGGGGTTAAGATCTGAGTGTGTGGGCTCTTCTGAGCCTTGCTGCTACATGGGGATTCAGTTGTCTGAAAAAACGCGTTTATTTCGGGCTGAAAAACACGTTTTGCAGAGTGTACTGTTACTGCCCCATAACTTACATGGGGTTGACCAAACTTGCAGAAACATGTTTATTTCTGCTGAAAAACATGTTTTGACACTTTCAGCACACTGGGGTTAAGATCTGAGTGTGTGGGCTCTTCTGAGCCTTGTTGCTACATGGGGATTCAGTTGTCTGAAAAAACGCGTTTATTTCGGGCTGAAAAACACGTTTTGAAAAGTGTACTGTTACTGCCCCATAACTTACATGGGGTTGACCAACCTTGCAGAAACATGTTTATTTCTGCTGAAAAACATGTTTTGACACTTTCAGCACACTGGGGTTAAGATCTGAGTGTGTGGGCTCTTCTGAGCCTTGCTGCTACATGGGGATTCAGTTGTCTGAAAAAACACGTTTATTTCGGGCTGAAAAACACGTTTTGCAGAGTTTACTGTTACTGCCCCATAACTTACATGGGGTTGACCAAACTTGCAGAAACATGTTTATTTCTGCTGAAAAACACGTTTTGACCCTTTCTGCACACTGGGGTTAAGATCTGAGTGTGTGGGCTCTTCTGAGCCTTGCTGCTACATGGGGATTCAGTTGTCTGAAAAAACGCGTTTATTTCGGGCTGAAAAACACGTTTTGCAGAGTGTACTGTTACTGCCCCATAACTTACATGGGGTTGACCAAACTTGCAGAAACATGTTTATTTCTGCTGAAAAACACGTTTTGACCCTTTCTGCACACTGGGGTTAAGAGCTGAGTGTGTGGGCTCTTCTGAGACTTGCTGCTACATGGGTATTCAGTTGTCTGAAAAAACGCGTTTATTTCGGGTTGAAAAACACGGTTTGAAAAGTGTACTGTTACTGCCCCATAACTTACATGGGGTTGACCAAACTTGCAGAAACATGTTTATTTCTGCTGAAAAACACGTTTTGACCCTTTCTGCACACTGGGGTTAAGATCTGAGTGTGTGGGCTCTTCTGAGCCTTGCTGCTACATGGGTATTCAGTTGTCTGAAAAAACGCGTTTATTTCGGGCTGAAAAACACGTTTTGAAAAGTGTACTGTTACTGCCCCATAACTTACATGGGGTTGACCAAACTTGCAGAAACATGCTTATTTCTGCTGAAAAACATGTTTTGAACCTTTCTGCACACTGGGGTTAAGATCTGAGTGTGTGGGCTCTTCTGAGCCTTGCTGCTACATGGGGATTCAGTTGTCTGAAAAAACGCGTTTATTTCGGGCTGAAAAACACGTTTTGAAAAGTGTACTGTTACTGCCCCATAACTTACATGGGGTTGACCAAACTTGCAGAAACATGTTTATTTCTGCTGAAAAACATGTTTTGACACTTTCAGCACACTGGGGTTAAGATCTGAGTGTGTGGGCTCTTCTGAGCCTTGCTGCTATATGGGGATTCAGTTGTCTGAAAAAACGCGTTTATTTCGGGCTGAAAAACACGTTTTGAAAAGTGTACTGTTACTACCCCATAACTTACATGGGGTTGACCAAACTTGCAGAAACATGTTTATTTCTGCTGAAAAACATGTTTTGACACTTTCAGCACACTGGGGTTAAGATCTGAGTGTGTGGGCTCTTCTGAGCCTTGCTGCTACATGGGTATTCAGTTGTCTGAAAAACGCGTTTATTTCGGGCTGAAAAACACGTTTTGAAAAGTGTACTGTTACTGCCCCATAACTTACATGGGGTTGACCAAACTTGCAGAAACATGTTTATTTCTGCTGAAAAACATGTTTTGACACTTTCAGCACACTGGGGTTAAGATCTGAGTGTGTGGGCTCTTCTGAGCCTTGCTGCTACATGGGGATTCAGTTGTCTGAAAAAACGCGTTTATTTCGGGCTGAAAAACACGTTTTGAAAAGTGTACTGTTACTGCCCCATAACTTACATGGGGTTGACCAAACTTGCAGAAACATGTTTATTTCTGCTGAAAAACATGTTTTGACACTTTCAGCACACTGGGGTTAAGATCTGAGTGTGTGGGCTCTTCTGAGCCTTGCTGCTACATGGGGATTCAGTTGTCTGAAAAAACGCGTTTATTTCGGGCTGAGAAACACGTTTTGCAGAGTGTACTGTTACTGCCCCATAACTTACATGGGGTTGACCAAACTTGCAGAAATATGTTTATTTCTGCTGAAAAACACGTTTTGACCCTTTCTGCACACTGGGGTTAAGATCTGAGTGTGTGGGCTCTTCTGAGCCTTGCTGCTACATGGGGATTCAGTTGTCTGAAAAAACGCGTTTATTTCGGGCTGAAAAACACGTTTTGCAGAGTGTACTGTTACTGCCCCATAACTTACATGGGGTTGACCAAACTTGCAGAAACATGTTTATTTCTGCTGAAAAACACGTTTTGACCCTTTCTGCACACTGGGGTTAAGAGCTGAGTGTGTGGGCTCTTCTGAGACTTGCTGCTACATGGGTATTCAGTTGTTTGAAAAAACGCGTTTATTTCGGGCTGAAAAACACGTTTTGAAAAGTGTACTGTTACTGCCCCATAACTTACATGGGGTTGACCAAACTTGCAGAAACATGTTTATTTCTGCTGAAAAACATGTTTTGACACTTTCAGCACACTGGGGTTAAGATCTGAGTGTGTGGGCTCTTCTGAGCCTTGTTGCTACATGGGTATTCAGTTGTCTGAAAAAACGCGTTTATTTCGGGCTGAAAAACACGTTTTGAAAAGTGTACTGTTACTGCCCCATAACTTACATGGGGTTGACCAAACTTGCAGAAACATGTTTATTTCTGCTGAAAAACATGTTTTGACACTTTCAGCACACTGGGGTTAAGATCTGAGTGTGTGGGCTCTTCTGAGCCTTGCTGCTAAATGGGTATTCAGTTGTCTGAAAAAACGCGTTTATTTCGGGCTGAAAAACACGTTTTGAAAAGTGTACTGTTACTGCCCCATAACTTACATGGGGTTGACCAAACTTTCAGAAACATGTTTATTTCTGCTGAAAAACATGTTTTGACACTTTCAGCACACTGGGGTTAAGATCTGAGTGTGTGGGCTCTTCTGAGCCTTGTTGCTACATGGGGATTCAGTTGTCTGAAAAAACGCGTTTATTTCGGGCTGAAAAACACGTTTTGCAGAGTGTACTGTTACTGCCCCATAACTTACATGGGGTTGACCAAACTTGCAGAAACATGTTTATTTCTGCTGAAAAACATGTTTTGACACTTTCAGCACACTGGGGTTAAGATCTGAGTGTGTGGGCTCTTCTGAGCCTTGTTGCTACATGGGATTCAGTTGTCTGAAAAAACGCGTTTATTTCGGGCTGAAAAACACGTTTTGAAAAGTGTACTGTTACTGCCCCATAACTTACATGGGGTTGACCAACCTTGCAGAAACATGTTTATTTCTGCTGAAAAACATGTTTTGACACTTTCAGCACACTGGGGTTAAGATCTGAGTGTGTGGGCTCTTCTGAGCCTTGCTGCTACATGGGGATTCAGTTGTCTGAAAAAACGCGTTTATTTCGGGCTGAAAAACACGTTTTGCAGAGTTTACTGTTACTGCCCCATAACTTACATGGGGTTGACCAAACTTGCAGAAACATGTTTATTTCTGCTGAAAAACACGTTTTGACCCTTTCTGCACACTGGGGTTAAGATCTGAGTGTGTGGGCTCTTCTGAGCCTTGCTGCTACATGGGGATTCAGTTGTCTGAAAAAACGCGTTTATTTCGGGCTGAAAAACACGTTTTGCAGAGTGTACTGTTACTGCCCCATAACTTACATGGGGTTGACCAAACTTGCAGAAACATGTTTATTTCTGCTGAAAAACACGTTTTGACCCTTTCTGCACACTGGGGTTAAGAGCTGAGTGTGTGGGCTCTTCTGAGACTTGCTGCTACATGGGTATTCAGTTGTCTGAAAAAACGCGTTTATTTCGGGTTGAAAAACACGTTTTGAAAAGTGTACTGTTACTGCCCCATAACTTACATGGGGTTGACCAAACTTGCAGAAACATGTTTATTTCTGCTGAAAAACACGTTTTGACCCTTTCTGCACACTGGGGTTAAGATCTGAGTGTGTGGGCTCTTCTGAGCCTTGCTGCTACATGGGTATTCAGTTGTCTGAAAAAACGCGTTTATTTCGGGCTGAAAAACACGTTTTGAAAAGTGTACTGTTACTGCCCCATAACTTACATGGGGTTGACCAAACTTGCAGAAACATGCTTATTTCTGCTGAAAAACATGTTTTGAACCTTTCTGCACACTGGGGTTAAGATCTGAGTGTGTGGGCTCTTCTGAGCCTTGCTGCTACATGGGGATTCAGTTGTCTGAAAAAACGCGTTTATTTCGGGCTGAAAAACACGTTTTGAAAAGTGTACTGTTACTGCCCCATAACTTACATGGGGTTGACCAAACTTGCAGAAACATGTTTATTTCTGCTGAAAAACATGTTTTGACACTTTCAGCACACTGGGGTTAAGATCTGAGTGTGTGGGCTCTTCTGAGCCTTGCTGCTACATGGGGATTCAGTTGTCTGAAAAAACGCGTTTATTTCGGGCTGAAAAACACGTTTTGAAAAGTGTACTGTTACTACCCCATAACTTACATGGGGTTGACCAAACTTGCAGAAACATGTTTATTTCTGCTGAAAAACATGTTTTGACACTTTCAGCACACTGGGGTTAAGATCTGAGTGTGTGGGCTCTTCTGAGCCTTGCTGCTACATGGGTATTCAGTTGTCTGAAAAAACGCGTTTATTTCGGGCTGAAAAACACGTTTTGAAAAGTGTACTGTTACTGCCCCATAACTTACATGGGGTTGACCAAACTTGCAGAAACATGTTTATTTCTGCTGAAAAACATGTTTTGACACTTTCAGCACACTGGGGTTAAGATCTGAGTGTGTGGGCTCTTCTGAGCCTTGCTGCTACATGGGTATTCAGTTGTCTGAAAAAACGCGTTTATTTCGGGCTGAAAAACACGTTTTGAAAAGTGTACTGTTACTGCCCCATAACTTACATGGGGTTGACCAAACTTGCAGAAACATGTTTATTTCTGCTGAAAAACATGTTTTGACACTTTCAGCACACTGGGGTTAAGATCTGAGTGTGTGGGCTCTTCTGAGCCTTGCTGCTACATGGGGATTCAGTTGTCTGAAAAAACGCGTTTATTTCGGGCTGAGAAACACGTTTTGCAGAGTGTACTGTTACTGCCCCATAACTTACATGGGGTTGACCAAACTTGCAGAAATATGTTTATTTCTGCTGAAAAACACGTTTTGACCCTTTCTGCACACTGGGGTTAAGATCTGAGTGTGTGGGCTCTTCTGAGCCTTGCTGCTACATGGGGATTCAGTTGTCTGAAAAAACGCGTTTATTTCGGGCTGAAAAACACGTTTTGCAGAGTGTACTGTTACTGCCCCATAACTTACATGGGGTTGACCAAACTTGCAGAAACATGTTTATTTCTGCTGAAAAACACGTTTTGACCCTTTCTGCACACTGGGGTTAAGAGCTGAGTGTGTGGGCTCTTCTGAGACTTGCTGCTACATGGGTATTCAGTTGTTTGAAAAAACGCGTTTATTTCGGGCTGAAAAACACGTTTTGAAAAGTGTACTGTTACTGCCCCATAACTTACATGGGGTTGACCAAACTTGCAGAAACATGTTTATTTCTGCTGAAAAACATGTTTTGACACTTTCAGCACACTGGGGTTAAGATCTGAGTGTGTGGGCTCTTCTGAGCCTTGCTGCTAAATGGGTATTCAGTTGTCTGAAAAAACGCGTTTATTTCGGGCTGAAAAACACGTTTTGAAAAGTGTACTGTTACTGCCCCATAACTTACATGGGGTTGACCAAACTTGCAGAAACATGTTTATTTCTGCTGAAAAACATGTTTTGACACTGTCAGCACACTGGGGTTAAGATCTGAGTGTGTGGGCTCTTCTGAGCCTTGTTGCTACATGGGGATTCAGTTGTCTGAAAAAACGCGTTTATTTCGGGCTGAAAAACACGTTTTGCAGAGTGTACTGTTACTGCCCCATAACTTACATGGGGATGACCAAACTTGCAGAAACATGTTTATTTCTGCTGAAAAACACGTTTTGACCCTTTCTGCACACTGGGGTTAAGAGCTGAGTGTGTGGGCTCTTCTGAGACTTGCTGCTACATGGGTATTCAGTTGTCTGAAAAAACGCGTTTATTTCGGGCTGAAAAACACTTTTTGAAAAGTGTACTGTTACTGCCCCATAACTTACATGGGGTTGACCAAACTTGCAGAAACATGTTTATTTCTGCTGAAAAACACGTTTTGACCCTTTCTGCACACTGGGGTTAAGATCTGAGTGTGTGGGCTCTTCTGAGCCTTGCTGCTACATGGGTATTCAGTTGTCTGAAAAAACGCGTTTATTTCGGGCTGAAAAACACGTTTTGCAGAGTGTACTGTTACTGCCCCATAACTTACATGGGGTTGACCAAACTTGCAGAAACATGTTTATTTCTGCTGAAAAACACGTTTTGACCCTTTCTGCACACTGGGGTTAAGAGCTGAGTGTGTGGGCTCTTCTGAGACTTGCTGCTACATGGGTATTCAGTTGTCTGAAAAAAACGCGTTTATTTCGGGCTGAAAAACACGTTTTGAAAAGTGTACTGTTACTGCCCCATAACTTACATGGGGTTGACCAAACTTGCAGAAACATGTTTATTTCTGCTGAAAAACATGTTTTGACACTTTCAGCACACTGGGGTTAAGATCTGAGTGTGTGGGCTCTTCTGAGCCTTGTTGCTACATGGGTATTCAGTTGTCTGAAAAACGCGTTTATTTCGGGCTGAAAAACACGTTTTGAAAAGTGTACTGTTACTGCCCCATAACTTACATGGGGTTGACCAAACTTGCAGAAACATGTTTATTTCTGCTGAAAAACACGTTTTGACACTTTCAGCACACTGGGGTTAAGATCTGAGTGTGTGGGCTCTTCTGAGCCTTGTTGCTACATGGGGATTCAGTTGTCTGAAAAAACGCGTTTATTTCGGGCTGAAAAACACGTTTTGAAAAGTGTACTGTTACTGCCCCATAACTTACATGGGGTTGACCAAACTTGCAGAAACATGTTTATTTCTGCTGAAAAACATGTTTTGACACTTTCAGCACACTGGGGTTAAGATCTGAGTGTGTGGGCTCTTCTGAGCCTTGTTGCTACATGGGGATTCAGTTGTCTGAAAAAACGCGTTTATTTCGGGCTGAAAAACACGTTTTGAAAGGTGTACTGTTACTGCCCCATAACTTACATGGGGTTGACCAAACTTGCAGAAACATGTTTATTTCTGCTGAAAAACACGTTTTGACACTTTCAGCACACTGGGGTTAAGATCTGAGTGTGTGGGCTCTTCTGAGCCTTGCTGCTACATGGGTATTCAGTTGTCTGAAAAAACGCGTTTATTTCGGGCTGAAAACACGTTTTGCAGAGTGTACTGTTACTGCCCCATAACTTACATGGGGTTGGACCAAACTTGCAGAAACATGTTTATTTCTGCTGAAAAACACGTTTTGACCCTTTCTGCACACTGGGGTTAAGAGCTGAGTGTGTGGGCTCTTCTGAGACTTGCTGCTACATGGGTATTCAGTTGTCTGAAAAAACGCGTTTATTTCGGGCTGAAAAACACGTTTTGAAAAGTGTACTGTTACTGCCCCATAACTTACATGGGGTTGACCAAACTTGCAGAAACATGTTTATTTCTGCTGAAAAACATGTTTTGACACTTTCAGCACACTGGGGTTAAGATCTGAGTGTGTGGGCTCTTCTGAGCCTTGCTGCTACATGGGTATTCAGTTGTCTGAAAAAACGCGTTTATTTCGGGCTGAAAAACACGTTTTGAAAAGTGTACTGTTACTGCCCCATAACTTACATGGGGTTGACCAAACTTGCAGAAACATGCTTATTTCTGCTGAAAAACATGTTTTGAACCTTTCTGCACACTGGGGTTAAGATCTGAGTGTGTGGGCTCTTCTGAGCCTTGCTGCTACATGGGGATTCAGTTGTCTGAAAAAACGCGTTTATTTCGGGCTGAAAAACACGTTTTGAAAAGTGTACTGTTACTGCCCCATAACTTACATGGGGTTGACCAAACTTGCAGAAACATGTTTATTTCTGCTGAAAAACATGTTTTGACACTTTCAGCACACTGGGGTTAAGATCTGAGTGTGTGGGCTCTTCTGAGCCTTGCTGCTACATGGGGATTCAGTTGTCTGAAAAAACGCGTTTATTTCGGGCTGAAAAACACGTTTTGAAAAGTGTACTGTTACTACCCCATAACTTACATGGGGTTGACCAAACTTGCAGAAACATGTTTATTTCTGCTGAAAAACATGTTTTGACACTTTCAGCACACTGGGGTTAAGATCTGAGTGTGTGGGCTCTTCTGAGCCTTGCTGCTACATGGGTATTCAGTTGTCTGAAAAAACGCGTTTATTTCGGGCTGAAAACACGTTTTGAAAAGTGTACTGTTACTGTCCCATAACTTACATGGGGTTGACCAAACTTGCAGAAACATGTTTATTTCTGCTGAAAAACACGTTTTGACACTTTCAGCACACTGGGGTTAAGATCTGAGTGTGTGGGCTCTTCTGAGCCTTGCTGCTACATGGGTATTCAGTTGTCTGAAAAAACGCGTTTATTTCGGGCTGAAAAACACGTTTTGAAAAGTGTACTGTTACTGCCCCATAACTTACATGGGGTTGACCAAACTTGCAGAAACATGTTTATTTCTGCTGAAAAACATGTTTTGACACTTTCAGCACACTGGGGTTAAGATCTGAGTGTGTGGGCTCTACTGAGCCTTGCTGCTACATGGGGATTCAGTTGTCTGAAAAAACGCGTTTATTTCGGGCTGAAAAACACGTTTTGCAGAGTGTACTGTTACTGCCCCATAACTTACATGGGGTTGACCAAACTTGCAGAAACATGTTTATTTCTGCTGAAAAACACGTTTTGACCCTTTCTGCACACTGGGGTTAAGAGCTGAGTGTGTGGGCTCTTCTGAGACTTGCTGCTACATGGGTATTCAGTTGTTTGAAAAAACGCGTTTATTTCGGGCTGAAAAACACGTTTTGAAAAGTGTACTGTTACTGCCCCATAACTTACATGGGGTTGACCAAACTTGCAGAAACATGTTTATTTCTGCTGAAAAACATGTTTTGACACTTTCAGCACACTGGGGTTAAGATCTGAGTGTGTGGGCTCTTCTGAGCCTTGCTGCTAAATGGGTATTCAGTTGTCTGAAAAAACGCGTTTATTTCGGGCTGAAAAACACGTTTTGAAAAGTGTACTGTTACTGCCCCATAACTTACATGGGGTTGACCAAACTTGCAGAAACATGTTTATTTCTGCTGAAAAACATGTTTTGACACTGTCAGCACACTGGGGTTAAGATCTGAGTGTGTGGGCTCTTCTGAGCCTTGTTGCTACATGGGGATTCAGTTGTCTGAAAAAACGCGTTTATTTCGGGCTGAAAAACACGTTTTGCAGAGTGTACTGTTACTGCCCCATAACTTACATGGGGATGACCAAACTGACAGAAACATGTTTATTTCTGCTGAAAAACACGTTTTGAC
>NW_027168232.1:0-51468 GCF_040954835.1 Lepisosteus oculatus
GATTCAGCTGTCTGAAAAAACGTGTTTATTTCGGGCTGAAAAACACGTTTTGAAAAGTGTGATGTTACTGCCCCATAACTTACATGGGGTTGACCAAACTTGCAGAAACATGTTTATTTCTGCTGAAAAACACGTTTTGACAATTTCTGCACACTGGGGTTAAGGGCTGAGTGTGTGGGCTCTTTTGAGCCTTGCTGTTACAAGGAGATTCAGTTGCCTGAAAAAACGCGTTTATTTCGTGCTGAAAAACACGTTTTGAAAAGTGTGATGTTACTGCCCCATAACTTACATGGGGTTGACCAAACTTGCAGAAACATGTTTATTTCTGCTGAAAAACACGTTTTGACCCTTTCTGCACACTGGGGTTAAGGGCTGAGTGTGTTGGCTCTTCTGAGCCTTGCTGTTACAAGTAGATTCAGCTGTCTGAAAAAACGTGTTTATTTCGGGCTGAAAAACACTTTTTGAAAAGTGTGATGTTACTGCCCCATAACTTACATGGGGTTGACAAAACTTGCAGAAACATGTTTATTTCTGCAGAAAAACACGTTTTGACCCTTTCTGCACACTGGGGTTAAGGGTTGAGTGTGTGGGCACTTCTGAGCATTGCTGTTACAAGTAGATTCAGTTGTCTGAAAAAACGCGTTTATTTCGGGCTGAAAAACACGTTTTGAAAACTGTGATGTTACTGCCCCATAACTTACATGGTGTTGACCAAACTTGCAGAAACATGTTTATTTCTGCTGAAAAACACGTTTTGACCCTTTCTGCACACTGGGGTTAAGGGCTGAGTGTGTTGGCACTTCTGAGCCTTGCTGTTACAAGTAGATTCAGCTGTCTGAAAAAACGTGTTTATTTCGGGCTGAAAAACACGTTTTGAAAAGTGTGATGTTACTGCCCCATAACTTACATGGGGTTGACCAAACTTGCAGAAACATGTTTATTTCTGCTGAAAAACACGTTTTGACCCTTTCTGCACACTGGGGTTAAGGGCTGAGTGTGTTGGCTCTTCTGAGCTTTGCTGTTACAAGTAGATTCAGCTGTCTGAAAAAAACGTGTTTATTTCGGGCTGAAAATACGTTTTGAAAAGTGTGATGTTACTGCCCCATAACTTACATGGGGTTGACCAAACTTGCAGAAACATGTTTATTTCTGCTGAAAAACACGTTTTGACCCTTTCTGCACACTGGGGTTAAGGGCTGAGTGTGTGGGCTCTTTTGAGCCTTGCTGTTACAAGGAGATTCAGTTGCCTGAAAAAACGCGTTTATTTCGGGCTGAAAAACACGTTTTGAAAAGTGTGATGTTACTGCCCCATAACTTACATGGGGTTGACCAAACTTGCAGAAACATGTTTATTTCTGCTGAAAAACACGTTTTGACACTTTCTGTACACTGGGGTTAAGGGTTGAGTGTGTGGGCACTTCTGAGCCTTGCTGTTACAAGTAGATTCAGTTGCCTGAAAAAACGCGTTTATTTCTGGCTGAAAAACACGTTTTGAAAAGTGTGATGTTACTGCCCCATAACTTACATGGGGTTGACCAAACTTGCAGAAACATGTTTATTTCTGCTGAAAAACACGTTTTGACCCTTTCTGCACACTGGGGTTAAGGGCTGAGTGTGTTGGCACTTCTGAGCCTTGCTGTTACAAGTAGATTCAGCTGTCTGAAAAAACGTGTTTATTTCGGGCTGAAAAACACGTTTTGAAAAGTGTGATGTTACTGCCCCATAACTTACATGGGGTTGACCAAACTTGCAGAAACATGTTTATTTCTGCTGAAAAACACGTTTTGACCCTTTCTGCACACTGGGGTTAAGGGCTGAGTGTGTGGGCTCTTCTGAGCCTTGCTGTTACAAGGAGATTCAGTTGTCTGAAAAAACGCGTTTATTTCGGGCTGAAAAACACGTTTTGAAAAGTGTGATGTTACTGCCCCATAACTTACATGGGGTTGACCAAACTTGCAGAAACATGTTTATTTCTGCTGAAAAACACGTTTTGACCCTTTCTGCACACTGGGGTTAAGGGTTGAGTGTGTGGGCACTTCTGAGCCTTGCTGTTACAAGTAGATTCAGTTGTCTGAAAAAACGCGTTTATTTCGGGCTGAAAAACACGTTTTGAAAAGTGTGATGTTACTGCCCCATAACTTACATGGGGTTGACCAAACTTGCAGAAACATGTTTATTTCTGCTGAAAAACACGTTTTGACCCTTTCTGCACACTGGGGTTAAGGGCTGAGTGTGTTGGCACTTCTGAGCCTTGCTGTTACAAGTAGATTCAGCTGTCTGAAAAAACGTGTTTATTTCGGGTTGAAAAACACGTTTTGAAAAGTGTGATGTTACTGCCCCATAACTTACATGGGGTTGACCAAACTTGCAGAAACATGTTTATTTCTGCTGAAAAACACGTTTTGACAATTTCTGCACACTGGGGTTAAGGGCTGAGTGTGTGGGCTCTTTTGAGCCTTGCTGTTACAAGGAGATTCAGTTGCCTGAAAAAAACGCGTTTATTTCGGGCTGAAAAACACGTTTTGAAAAGTGTGATGTTACTGCCCCATAACTTACATGGGGTTGACCAAACTTGCAGAAACATGTTTATTTCTGCTGAAAAACACGTTTTGACACTTTCTGTACACTGGGGTTAAGGGTTGAGTGTGTGGGCACTTCTGAGCCTTGCTGTTACAAGTAGATTCAGTTGCCTGAAAAAACGCGTTTATTTCTGGCTGAAAAACACGTTTTGAAAAGTGTGATGTTACTGCCCCATAACTTACATGGGGTTGACCAAACTTGCAGAAACATGTTTATTTCTGCTGAAAAACACGTTTTGACCCTTTCTGCACACTGGGGTTAAGGGTTGAGTGTGTGGGCACTTCTGAGCCTTGCTGTTACAAGTAGATTCAGTTGTCTGAAAAAACGCGTTTATTTCGGGCTGAAAAACACGTTTTGAAAAGTGTGATGTTACTGCCCCATAACTTACATGGGGTTGACCAAACTTGCAGAAACATGTTTATTTCTGCTGAAAAACACGTTTTGACCCTTTCTGCACACTGGGGTTAAGGGCTGAGTGTGTTGGCACTTCTGAGCCTTGCTGTTACAAGTAGATTCAGCTGTCTGAAAAAACGTGTTTATTTCGGGTTGAAAAACACGTTTTGAAAAGTGTGATGTTACTGCCCCATAACTTACATGGGGTTGACCAAACTTGCAGAAACATGTTTATTTCTGCTGAAAAACACGTTTTGACAATTTCTGCACACTGGGGTTAAGGGCTGAGTGTGTGGGCTCTTTTGAGCCTTGCTGTTACAAGGAGATTCAGTTGCCTGAAAAAACGCGTTTATTTCGGTCTGAAAAACACGTTTTGAAAAGTGTGATGTTACTGCCCCATAACTTACATGGGGTTGACCAAACTTGCAGAAACATGTTTATTTCTGCTGAAAAACACGTTTTGACACTTTCTGTACACTGGGGTTAAGGGTTGAGTGTGTGGGCACTTCTGAGCCTTGCTGTTACAAGTAGATTCAGTTGCCTGAAAAAACGCGTTTATTTCTGGCTGAAAAACACGTTTGAAAAGTGTGATGTTACTGCCCCATAACTTACATGGGGTTGACCAAACTTGCAGAAACATGTTTATTTCTGCTGAAAAACACGTTTTGACCCTTTCTGCACACTGGGGTTAAGGGCTGAGTGTGTTGGCACTTCTGAGCCTTGCTGTTACAAGTAGATTCAGCTGTCTGAAAAAACGTGTTTATTTCGGGCTGAAAAACACGTTTTCAAAAGTGTGATGTTACTGCCCCTTAACTTACATGGGGTTGACCAAACTTGCAGAAACATGTTTATTTCTGCTGAAAAACACGTTTTGACCCTTTCTGCACACTGGGGTTAAGGGCTGAGTGTGTTGGCACTTCTGAGCCTTGCTGTTACAAGGAGATTCAGTTGTCTGAAAAAACGCGTTTATTTCGGGCTGAAAAACACGTTTTGAAAAGTGTGATGTTACTGCCCCATAACTTACATGGGGTTGACCAAACTTGCAGAAACATGTTTATTTCTGCTGAAAAACACGTTTTGACCCTTTCTGCACACTGGGGTTCAGGGTTGAGTGTGTGGGCACTTCTGAGCCTTGCTGTTACAAGTAGATTCAGTTGTCTGAAAAAACGCGTTTATTTCGGGCTGAAAAACACGTTTTGAAAAGTGTGATGTTACTGCCCCATAACTTACATGGGGTTGACCAAACTTGCAGAAACATGTTTATTTCTGCTGAAAAACACGTTTTGACCCTTTCTGCACACTGGGGTTAAGGGCTGAGTGTGTTGGCACTTCTGAGCCTTGCTGTTACAAGTAGATTCAGCTGTCTGAAAAAACGTGTTTATTTCGGGCTGAAAAACACGTTTTGAAAAGTGTGATGTTACTGCCCCATAACTTACATGGGGTTGACCAAACTTGCAGAAACATGTTTATTTCTGCTGAAAAACACGTTTTGACACTTTCTGTACACTGGGGTTAAGGGCTGAGTGTGTGGGCTCTTCTGAGCCTTGCTGTTACAAGGAGATTCAGTTGCCTGAAAAAACGCGTTTATTTCGGGCTGAAATACACGTTTTGAAAAGTGTGATGTCACTGCCCGATAACTTACATGGGGTTGGGGGGACCAAACTTGCAGAAACATGTTTATTTCTGCTGAAAAACACGTTTTGACCCTTTCTGCACACTGGGGTTAAGGGTTGAGTGTGTGGGCACTTCTGAGCATTGCTGTTACAAGTAGATTCAGTTGTCTGAAAAAACGCGTTTATTTCGGTCTGAAAAACACGTTTTGAAAACTGTGATGTTACTGCCCCATAACTTACATGGGGTTGACCAAACTTGCAGAAACATGTTTATTTCTGCTGAAAAACACGTTTTGACCCTTTCTGCACACTGGGGTTAAGGGCTGAGTGTGTTGGCACTTCTGAGCCTTGCTGTTACAAGTATATTCAGCTGTCTGAAAAAAACGTGTTTATTTCGGGCTGAAAAACACGTTTTGAAAAGTGTGATGTTACTGCCCCATAACTTACATGGGGTTGACCAAACTTGCAGAAACATGTTTATTTCTGCTGAAAACACGGTTTTGACACTTTCTGTACACTGGGGTTAAGGGTTGAGTGTGTGGGCTCTTCTGAGCCTTGCTGTTACAAGGAGATTCAGTTGTCTGAAAAAACGCGTTTATTTCGGGCTGAAAAACACGTTTTGAAAAGTGTGATGTTACTGCCCCATAACTTACATGGGGTTGACCAAACTTGCAGAAACATGTTTATTTCTGCTGAAAAACACGTTTTGACACTTTCTGTACACTGGGGTTAAGGGTTGAGTGTGTGGGCACTTCTGAGCCTTGCTGTTACAAGTAGATTCAGTTGCCTGAAAAAACGCGTTTATTTCTGGCTGAAAAACACGTTTTGAAAAGTGTGATGTTACTGCCCCATAACTTACATGGGGTTGACCAAACTTGCAGAAACATGTTTATTTCTGCTGAAAAACACGTTTTGACCCTTTCTGCACACTGGGGTTAAGGGCTGAGAGTGTTGGCACTTCTGAGCCTTGCTGTTACAAGTATATTCAGCTGTCTGAAAAAACGTGTTTATTTCGGGCTGAAAAACACGTTTTGAAAAGTGTGATGTTACTGCCCCATAACTTACATGGGGTTGACCAAACTTACAGAAACATGTTTATTTCTGCTGAAAAGCACGTTTTGACCCTATCTGCACACTGGGGTTAAGGGCTGAGTGTGTTGGCTCTTCTGAGCCTTGCTGTTACAAGTAGATTCAGCTGTCTGAAAAAACGTGTTTATTTCGGGCTGAAAAACACGTTTTGAAAAGTGTGATGTTACTGCCCCATAACTTACATGGGGTTGACCAAACTTACAGAAACATGTTTATTTCTGCTGAAAAGCACGTTTTGACCCTATCTGCACACTGGGGTTAAGGGCTGAGTGTGTTGGCACTTCTGAGCCTTGCTGTTACAAGTAGATTCAGCTGTCTGAAAAAACGTGTTTATTTCGGGCTGAAAAACACGTTTTGAAAAGTGTGATGTTACTGCCCCATAACTTACATGGGGTTGACCAAACTTGCAGAAACATGTTTATTTCTGCTGAAAAACACGTTTTGACAATTTCTGCACACTGGGGTTAAGGGCTGAGTGTGTGGGCCTTTTTGAGCCTTGCTGTTACAAGGAGATTCAGTTGCCTGAAAAAACGCGTTTATTTCGGGCTGAAAAACACGTTTTGAAAAGTGTGATGTTACTGCCCCATAACTTAAATGGGGTTGACCAAACTTGCAGAAACATGTTTATTTCTGCTGAAAAACACGTTTTGACACTTTCTGTACACTGGGGTTAAGGGCTGAGTGTGTGGGCTCTTCTGAGCCTTGCTGTTACAAGGAGATTCAGTTGTCTGAAAAAACGCGTTTATTTCGGGCTGAAAAACACGTTTTGAAAAGTGTGATGTTACTGCCCCATAACTTACATGGGGTTGACCAAACTTGCAGAAACATGTTTATTTCGGCTGAAAAACACGTTTTGACCCTTTCTGTACACTGGGGTTAAGGGCTGAGTGTGTGGGCTCTTCTGAGCCTTGCTGTTACAAGGAGATTCAGTTGCCTGAAAAAACGCGTTTATTTCGGGCTGAAAAACACGTTTTGAAAAGTGTGATGTTACTGCCCCATAACTTACATGGGGTTGACCAAACTTGCAGAAACATGTTTATTTCTGCTGAAAAACACGTTTTGACCCTTCCTGCACACTGGGGTTAAGGGTTGAGTGTGTGGGCACTTCTGAGCCTTGCTGTTACAAGTAGATTCAGTTGTCTGAAAAAACGCGTTTATTTCGGGCTGAAAAACACGTTTTGAAAAGTGTGATGTTACTGCCCCATAACTTACATGGGGTTGACCAAACTTGCAGAAACATGTTTATTTCTGCTGAAAAACACGTTTTGACCCTTTCTGCACACTGGGGTTAAGGGCTGAGTGTGTTGGCACTTCTGAGCCTTGCTGTTACAAGTAGATTCAGCTGTCTGAAAAAACGTGTTTATTTCGGGCTGAAAAACACGTTTTGAAAAGTGTGATGTTACTGCCCCGTAACTTACATGGGGTTGACCAAACTTGCAGAAACATGTTTATTTCTGCTGAAAAACACGTTTTGACAATTTCTGCACACTGGGGTTAAGGGCTGAGTGTGTGGGCTCTTTTGAGCCTTGCTGTTACAAGGAGATTCAGTTGCCTGAAAAAACGCGTTTATTTCGGGCTGAAAAACACGTTTTGAAAAGTGTGATGTTACTGCCCCATAACTTACATGGGGTTGACCAAACTTGCAGAAACATGTTCATTTCTGCAGAAAAACACGTTTTGACCCTTTCTGCACACTGGGGTTAAGGGTTGAGTGTGTGGGCACTTCTGAGCATTGCTGTTACAAGTAGATTCAGTTGTCTGAAAAAACGCGTTTATTTCGGGCTGAAAAACACGTTTTGAAAACTGTGATGTTACTACCCCATAACTTACATGGGGTTGACCAAACTTGCAGAAACATGTTTATTTCTGCTGAAAAACACGTTTTGACCCTTTCTGCACACTGGGGTTAAGGGCTGAGTGTGTTGGCACTTCTGAGCCTTGCTGTTACAAGTAGATTCAGCTGTCTGAAAAAACGTGTTTATTTCGGGCTGAAAAACACGTTTTGAAAAGTGTGATGTTACTGCCCCATAACTTACATGGGGTTGACCAAACTTGCAGAAACATGTTTATTTCTGCTGAAAAACACGTTTTGACCCTTTCTACACACTGGGGTTAAGGGCTGAGTGTGTGGGCCTTTTTGAGCCTTGCTGTTACAAGGAGATTCAGTTGCCTGAAAAAACGCGTTTATTTCGGGCTGAAAAACACGTTTTGAAAAGTGTGATGTTACTGCCCCATAACTTAAATGGAGTTGACCAAACTTGCAGAAACATGTTTATTTCTGCTGAAAAACACGTTTTGACACTTTCTGTACACTGGGGTTAAGGGCTGAGTGTGTGGGCTCTTCTGAGCCTTGCTGTTACAAGGATATTCAGTTGTCTGAAAAAACGCGTTTATTTCGGGCTGAAAAACACGTTTTGAAAAGTGTGATGTTACTGCCCCATAACTTACATGGGGTTGACCAAACTTGCAGAAACATGTTTATTTCGGCTGAAAAACACGTTTTGACCCTTTCTGCACACTGGGGTTAAGGGCTGAGTGTGTTGGCACTTCTGAGCCTTGCTGTTACAAGTAGATTCAGCTGTCTGAAAAAACGTGTTTATTTCGGGCTGAAAAACACGTTTTGAAAAGTGTGATGTTACTGCCCCATAACTTACATGGGGTTGACCAAACTTGCAGAAACATGTTTATTTCTGCAGAAAAACACGTTTTGACCCTTTCTGCACACTGGGGTTAAGGGTTGAGTGTGTGGGCACTTCTGAGCATTGCTGTTACAAGTAGATTCAGTTGTCTGAAAAAACGCGTTTATTTCGGGCTGAAAAACACGTTTTGAAAAGTGTGATGTTACTGCCCCATAACTTACATGGGGTTGACCAAACTTGCAGAAACATGTTTATTTCTGCTGAAAAACACGTTTTGACAATTTCTGCACACTGGGGTTAAGGGCTGAGTGTGTGGGCTCTTTTGAGCCTTGCTGTTACAAGGAGATTCAGTTGCCTGAAAAAACGCGTTTATTTCGGGCTGAAAAACACGTTTTGAAAAGTGTGATGTTACTGCCCCATAACTTACATGGGGTTGACCAAACTTGCAGAAACATGTTTATTTCTGCAGAAAAACACGTTTTGACCCTTTCTGCACACTGGGGTTAAGGGTTGAGTGTGTGGGCACTTCTGAGCATTGCTGTTACAAGTAGATTCAGTTGTCTGAAAAAACGCGTTTATTTCGGGCTGAAAAACACGTTTTGAAAACTGTGATGTTACTGCCCCATAACTTACATGGGGTTGACCAAACTTGCAGAAACATGTTTATTTCTGCTGAAAAACACGTTTTGACCCTTTCTGCACACTGGGGTTAAGGGCTGAGTGTGTTGGCACTTCTGAGCCTTGCTGTTACAAGTAGATTCAGCTGTCTGAAAAAACGTGTTTATTTCGGGCTGAAAAACACGTTTTGAAAAGTGTGATGTTACTGCCCCATAACTTACATGGGGTTGACCAAACTTGCAGAAACATGTTTATTTCTGCTGAAAAACACGTTTTGACAATTTCTGCACACTGGGGTTAAGGGCTGAGTGTGTGGGCCTTTTTGAGCCTTGCTGTTACAAGGAGATTCAGTTGCCTGAAAAAACGCGTTTATTTCGGGCTGAAAAACACGTTTTGAAAACTGTGATGTTACTGCCCCATAACTTACATGGGGTTGACCAAACTTGCAGAAACATGTTTATTTCTGCTGAAAAACACGTTTTGACCCTTTCTGCACACTGGGGTTAAGGGCTGAGTGTGTTGGCACTTCTGAGCCTTGCTGTTACAAGTATATTCAGCTGTCTGAAAAAACGTGTTTATTTCGGGCTGAAAAACACGTTTTGAAAAGTGTGATGTTACTGCCCCATAACTTACATGGGGTTGACCAAACTTGCAGAAACATGTTTATTTCTGCTGAAAAACACGTTTTGACACTTTCTGTACACTGGGGTTAAGGGTTGAGTGTGTGGGCTCTTCTGAGCCTTGCTGTTACAAGGAGATTCAGTTGTCTGAAAAAACGCGTTTATTTCGGGCTGAAAAACACGTTTTGAAAAGTGTGATGTTACTGCCCCATAACTTACATGGGGTTGACCAAACTTGCAGAAACATGTTTATTTCTGCTGAAAAACACGTTTTGACACTTTCTGTACACTGGGGTTAAGGGTTGAGTGTGTGGGCACTTCTGAGCCTTGCTGTTACAAGTAGATTCAGTTGCCTGAAAAAACGCGTTTATTTCTGGCTGAAAAACACGTTTTGAAAAGTGTGATGTTACTGCCCCATAACTTACATGGGGTTGACCAAACTTGCAGAAACATGTTTATTTCTGCTGAAAAACACGTTTTGACCCTTTCTGCACACTGGGGTTAAGGGCTGAGAGTGTTGGCACTTCTGAGCCTTGCTGTTACAAGTATATTCAGCTGTCTGAAAAAACGTGTTTATTTCGGGCTGAAAAACACGTTTTGAAAAGTGTGATGTTACTGCCCCATAACTTACATGGGGTTGACCAAACTTACAGAAACATGTTTATTTCTGCTGAAAAGCACGTTTTGACCCTATCTGCACACTGGGGTTAAGGGCTGAGTGTGTTGGCTCTTCTGAGCCTTGCTGTTACAAGTAGATTCAGCTGTCTGAAAAAACGTGTTTATTTCGGGCTGAAAAACACGTTTTGAAAAGTGTGATGTTACTGCCCCATAACTTACATGGGGTTGACCAAACTTACAGAAACATGTTTATTTCTGCTGAAAAGCACGTTTTGACCCTATCTGCACACTGGGGTTAAGGGCTGAGTGTGTTGGCACTTCTGAGCCTTGCTGTTACAAGTAGATTCAGCTGTCTGAAAAAACGTGTTTATTTCGGGCTGAAAAACACGTTTTGAAAAGTGTGATGTTACTGCCCCATAACTTACATGGGGTTGACCAAACTTGCAGAAACATGTTTATTTCTGCTGAAAAACACGTTTTGACAATTTCTGCACACTGGGGTTAAGGGCTGAGTGTGTGGGCCTTTTTGAGCCTTGCTGTTACAAGGAGATTCAGTTGCCTGAAAAAACGCGTTTATTTCGGGCTGAAAAACACGTTTTGAAAAGTGTGATGTTACTGCCCCATAACTTAAATGGGGTTGACCAAACTTGCAGAAACATGTTTATTTCTGCTGAAAAACACGTTTTGACACTTTCTGTACACTGGGGTTAAGGGCTGAGTGTGTGGGCTCTTCTGAGCCTTGCTGTTACAAGGAGATTCAGTTGTCTGAAAAAACGCGTTTATTTCGGGCTGAAAAACACGTTTTGAAAAGTGTGATGTTACTGCCCCATAACTTACATGGGGTTGACCAAACTTGCAGAAACATGTTTATTTCGGCTGAAAAACACGTTTTGACCCTTTCTGTACACTGGGGTTAAGGGCTGAGTGTGTGGGCTCTTCTGAGCCTTGCTGTTACAAGGAGATTCAGTTGCCTGAAAAAACGCGTTTATTTCGGGCTGAAAAACACGTTTTGAAAAGTGTGATGTTACTGCCCCATAACTTACATGGGGTTGACCAAACTTGCAGAAACATGTTTATTTCTGCTGAAAAACACGTTTTGACCCTTCCTGCACACTGGGGTTAAGGGTTGAGTGTGTGGGCACTTCTGAGCCTTGCTGTTACAAGTAGATTCAGTTGTCTGAAAAAACGCGTTTATTTCGGGCTGAAAAACACGTTTTGAAAAGTGTGATGTTACTGCCCCATAACTTACATGGGGTTGACCAAACTTGCAGAAACATGTTTATTTCTGCTGAAAAACACGTTTTGACCCTTTCTGCACACTGGGGTTAAGGGCTGAGTGTGTTGGCACTTCTGAGCCTTGCTGTTACAAGTAGATTCAGCTGTCTGAAAAAACGTGTTTATTTCGGGCTGAAAAACACGTTTTGAAAAGTGTGATGTTACTGCCCCGTAACTTACATGGGGTTGACCAAACTTGCAGAAACATGTTTATTTCTGCTGAAAAACACGTTTTGACAATTTCTGCACACTGGGGTTAAGGGCTGAGTGTGTGGGCTCTTTTGAGCCTTGCTGTTACAAGGAGATTCAGTTGCCTGAAAAAACGCGTTTATTTCGGGCTGAAAAACACGTTTTGAAAAGTGTGATGTTACTGCCCCATAACTTACATGGGGTTGACCAAACTTGCAGAAACATGTTCATTTCTGCAGAAAAACACGTTTTGACCCTTTCTGCACACTGGGGTTAAGGGTTGAGTGTGTGGGCACTTCTGAGCATTGCTGTTACAAGTAGATTCAGTTGTCTGAAAAAACGCGTTTATTTCGGGCTGAAAAACACGTTTTGAAAACTGTGATGTTACTACCCCATAACTTACATGGGGTTGACCAAACTTGCAGAAACATGTTTATTTCTGCTGAAAAACACGTTTTGACCCTTTCTGCACACTGGGGTTAAGGGCTGAGTGTGTTGGCACTTCTGAGCCTTGCTGTTACAAGTAGATTCAGCTGTCTGAAAAAACGTGTTTATTTCGGGCTGAAAAACACGTTTTGAAAAGTGTGATGTTACTGCCCCATAACTTACATGGGGTTGACCAAACTTGCAGAAACATGTTTATTTCTGCTGAAAAACACGTTTTGACCCTTTCTACACACTGGGGTTAAGGGCTGAGTGTGTGGGCCTTTTTGAGCCTTGCTGTTACAAGGAGATTCAGTTGCCTGAAAAAACGCGTTTATTTCGGGCTGAAAAACACGTTTTGAAAAGTGTGATGTTACTGCCCCATAACTTAAATGGAGTTGACCAAACTTGCAGAAACATGTTTATTTCTGCTGAAAAACACGTTTTGACACTTTCTGTACACTGGGGTTAAGGGCTGAGTGTGTGGGCTCTTCTGAGCCTTGCTGTTACAAGGATATTCAGTTGTCTGAAAAAACGCGTTTATTTCGGGCTGAAAAACACGTTTTGAAAAGTGTGATGTTACTGCCCCATAACTTACATGGGGTTGACCAAACTTGCAGAAACATGTTTATTTCGGCTGAAAAACACGTTTTGACCCTTTCTGCACACTGGGGTTAAGGGCTGAGTGTGTTGGCACTTCTGAGCCTTGCTGTTACAAGTAGATTCAGCTGTCTGAAAAAACGTGTTTATTTCGGGCTGAAAAACACGTTTTGAAAAGTGTGATGTTACTGCCCCATAACTTACATGGGGTTGACCAAACTTGCAGAAACATGTTTATTTCTGCAGAAAAACACGTTTTGACCCTTTCTGCACACTGGGGTTAAGGGTTGAGTGTGTGGGCACTTCTGAGCATTGCTGTTACAAGTAGATTCAGTTGTCTGAAAAAACGCGTTTATTTCGGGCTGAAAAACACGTTTTGAAAAGTGTGATGTTACTGCCCCATAACTTACATGGGGTTGACCAAACTTGCAGAAACATGTTTATTTCTGCTGAAAAACACGTTTTGACAATTTCTGCACACTGGGGTTAAGGGCTGAGTGTGTGGGCTCTTTTGAGCCTTGCTGTTACAAGGAGATTCAGTTGCCTGAAAAAACGCGTTTATTTCGGGCTGAAAAACACGTTTTGAAAAGTGTGATGTTACTGCCCCATAACTTACATGGGGTTGACCAAACTTGCAGAAACATGTTTATTTCTGCAGAAAAACACGTTTTGACCCTTTCTGCACACTGGGGTTAAGGGTTGAGTGTGTGGGCACTTCTGAGCATTGCTGTTACAAGTAGATTCAGTTGTCTGAAAAAACGCGTTTATTTCGGGCTGAAAAACACGTTTTGAAAACTGTGATGTTACTGCCCCATAACTTACATGGGGTTGACCAAACTTGCAGAAACATGTTTATTTCTGCTGAAAAACACGTTTTGACCCTTTCTGCACACTGGGGTTAAGGGCTGAGTGTGTTGGCACTTCTGAGCCTTGCTGTTACAAGTAGATTCAGCTGTCTGAAAAAACGTGTTTATTTCGGGCTGAAAAACACGTTTTGAAAAGTGTGATGTTACTGCCCCATAACTTACATGGGGTTGACCAAACTTGCAGAAACATGTTTATTTCTGCTGAAAAACACGTTTTGACAATTTCTGCACACTGGGGTTAAGGGCTGAGTGTGTGGGCCTTTTTGAGCCTTGCTGTTACAAGGAGATTCAGTTGCCTGAAAAAACGCGTTTATTTCGGGCTGAAAAACACGTTTTGAAAAGAGTGATGTTACTGCCCCATAACTTAAATGGGGTTGACCAAACTTGCAGAAACATGTTTATTTCTGCTGAAAAACACGTTTTGACACTTTCTGTACACTGGGGTTAAGGGCTGAGTGTGTGGGCTCTTCTGAGCCTTGCTGTTACAAGGAGATTCAGTTGCCTGAAAAAACGCGTTTATTTCGGGCTGAAAAACACGTTTTGAAAAGTGTGATGTTACTGCCCCATAACTTACATGGGGTTGACCAAACTTGCAGAAACATGTTTATTTCTGCTGAAAAACACGTTTTGACCCTTCCTGCACACTGGGGTTAAGGGCTGAGTGTGTTGGCACTTCTGAGCCTTGCTGTTACAAGTAGATTCAGCTGTCTGAAAAAACGTGTTTATTTCGGGCTGAAAAACACGTTTTGTAAAGTGTGATGTTACTGCCCCATAACTTACATGGGGTTGACCAAACTTGCAGAAACATGTTTATTTCTGCTGAAAAACACGTTTTGACACTTTCTGTACACTGGGGTTAAGGGCTGAGTGTGTGGGCTCTTCTGAGCCTTGCTGTTACAAGGAGATTCATTTGCCTGAAAAAACGCGTTTATTTCGGGCTGAAAAACACGTTTTGAAAAGTGTGATGTTACTGCCCCATAACTTACATGGGGTTGACCAAACTTGCAGAAACATGTTCATTTCTGCAGAAAAACACGTTTTGACCCTTTCTGCACACTGGGGTTAAGGGTTGAGTGTGTGGGCACTTCTGAGCATTGCTGTTACAAGTAGATTCAGTTGTCTGAAAAAACGCGTTTATTTCGGGCTGAAAAACACGTTTTGAAAACTGTGATGTTACTACCCCATAACTTACATGGGGTTGACCAAACTTGCAGAAACATGTTTATTTCTGCTGAAAAACACGTTTTGACCCTTTCTGCACACTGGGGTTAAGGGCTGAGTGTGTTGGCACTTCTGAGCCTTGCTGTTACAAGTAGATTCAGCTGTCTGAAAAAACGTGTTTATTTCGGGCTGAAAAACACGTTTTGAAAAGTGTGATGTTACTGCCCCATAACTTACATGGGGTTGACCAAACTTGCAGAAACATGTTTATTTCTGCTGAAAAACACGTTTTGACCCTTTCTACACACTGGGGTTAAGGGCTGAGTGTGTGGGCCTTTTTGAGCCTTGCTGTTACAAGGAGATTCAGTTGCCTGAAAAAACGCGTTTATTTCGGGCTGAAAAACACGTTTTGAAAAGTGTGATGTTACTGCCCCATAACTTAAATGGAGTTGACCAAACTTGCAGAAACATGTTTATTTCTGCTGAAAAACACGTTTTGACACTTTCTGTACACTGGGGTTAAGGGCTGAGTGTGTGGGCTCTTCTGAGCCTTGCTGTTACAAGGATATTCAGTTGTCTGAAAAAACGCGTTTATTTCGGGCTGAAAAACACGTTTTGAAAAGTGTGATGTTACTGCCCCATAACTTACATGGGGTTGACCAAACTTGCAGAAACATGTTTATTTCGGCTGAAAAACACGTTTTGACCCTTTCTGCACACTGGGGTTAAGGGCTGAGTGTGTTGGCACTTCTGAGCCTTGCTGTTACAAGTAGATTCAGCTGTCTGAAAAAACGTGTTTATTTCGGGCTGAAAAACACGTTTTGAAAAGTGTGATGTTACTGCCCCATAACTTACATGGGGTTGACCAAACTTGCAGAAACATGTTTATTTCTGCAGAAAAACACGTTTTGACCCTTTCTGCACACTGGGGTTAAGGGTTGAGTGTGTGGGCACTTCTGAGCATTGCTGTTACAAGTAGATTCAGTTGTCTGAAAAAACGCGTTTATTTCGGGCTGAAAAACACGTTTTGAAAAGTGTGATGTTACTGCCCCATAACTTACATGGGGTTGACCAAACTTGCAGAAACATGTTTATTTCTGCTGAAAAACACGTTTTGACAATTTCTGCACACTGGGGTTAAGGGCTGAGTGTGTGGGCTCTTTTGAGCCTTGCTGTTACAAGGAGATTCAGTTGCCTGAAAAACGCGTTTATTTCGGGCTGAAAAACACGTTTTGAAAAGTGTGATGTTACTGCCCCATAACTTACATGGGGTTGACCAAACTTGCAGAAACATGTTTATTTCTGCAGAAAAACACGTTTTGACCCTTTCTGCACACTGGGGTTAAGGGTTGAGTGTGTGGGCACTTCTGAGCATTGCTGTTACAAGTAGATTCAGTTGTCTGAAAAAACGCGTTTATTTCGGGCTGAAAAACACGTTTTGAAAACTGTGATGTTACTGCCCCATAACTTACATGGGGTTGACCAAACTTGCAGAAACATGTTTATTTCTGCTGAAAAACACGTTTTGACCCTTTCTGCACACTGGGGTTAAGGGCTGAGTGTGTTGGCACTTCTGAGCCTTGCTGTTACAAGTAGATTCAGCTGTCTGAAAAAACGTGTTTATTTCGGGCTGAAAAACACGTTTTGAAAAGTGTGATGTTACTGCCCCATAACTTACATGGGGTTGACCAAACTTGCAGAAACATGTTTATTTCTGCTGAAAAACACGTTTTGACAATTTCTGCACACTGGGGTTAAGGGCTGAGTGTGTGGGCCTTTTTGAGCCTTGCTGTTACAAGGAGATTCAGTTGCCTGAAAAAACGCGTTTATTTCGGGCTGAAAAACACGTTTTGAAAAGAGTGATGTTACTGCCCCATAACTTACATGGGGTTGACCAAACTTGCAGAAACATGTTTATTTCTGCTGAAAAACACGTTTTGACACTTTCTGTACACTGGGGTTAAGGGTTGAGTGTGTGGGCACTTCTGAGCCTTGCTGTTACAAGTAGATTCAGTTGCCTGAAAAAACGCGTTTATTTCTGGCTGAAAAACACGTTTTGAAAAGTGTGATGTTACTGCCCCATAACTTACATGGGGTTGACCAAACTTGCAGAAACATGTTTATTTCTGCTGAAAAACACGTTTTGACACTTTCTGTACACTGGGGTTAAGGGCTGAGTGTGTGGGCTCTTCTGAGCCTTGCTGTTACAAGGAGATTCAGTTGCCTGAAAAAACGCGTTTATTTCAGGCTGAAAAACACGTTTTGAAAACTGTGATGTTACTGCCCCATAACTTACATGGGGTTGACCAAACTTGCAGAAACATGTTTATTTCTGCTGAAAAACACGTTTTGACCCTTTCTGCACACTGGGGTTAAGGGCTGAGTGTGTTGGCACTTCTGAGCCTTGCTGTTACAAGTAGATTCAGCTGTCTGAAAAAACGTGTTTATTTCGGGCTGAAAAACACGTTTTGAAAAGTGTGATGTTACTGCCCCATAACTTACATGGGGTTGACCAAACTTGCAGAAACATGTTTATTTCTGCTGAAAAACACGTTTTGACAATTTCTGCACACTCTGGTTAAGGGCTGAGTGTGTGGGCTCTTTTGAGCCTTGCTGTTACAAGGAGATTCAGTTGCCTGAAAAAACGCGTTTATTTCGGGCTGAAAAACACGTTTTGAAAAGTGTGATGTTACTGCCCCATAACTTACATGGGGTTGACCAAACTTGCAGAAACATGTTTATTTCTGCTGAAAAACACGTTTTGACACTTTCTGTACACTGGGGTTAAGGGTTGAGTGTGTGGGCACTTCTGAGCCTTGCTGTTACAAGTAGATTCAGTTGCCTGAAAAAACGCGTTTATTTCTGGCTGAAAAACACGTTTTGAAAAGTGTGATGTTACTGCCCCATAACTTACATGGGGTTGACCAAACTTGCAGAAACATGTTTATTTCTGCTGAAAAACACGTTTTGACACTTTCTGCACACTGGGGTTAAGGGCTGAGTGTGTTGGCTCTTCTGAGCCTTGCTGTTACAAGTAGATTCAGCTGTCTGAAAAAACGTGTTTAATTCAGAATGAAAAAACACGTATTGAAAAGTGTGATGTTACTGCCCCATAACTTACATGGGGTTGACCAAACTTGCAGAAACATGTTTATTTCTGCTGAAAAACACGTTTTGACACTTTCTGTACACTGGGGTTAAGGGCTGAGTGTGTGGGCTCTTCTGAGCCTTGCTGTTACAAGGAGATTCAGTTGTCTGAAAAAACGCGTTTATTTCGGGCTGAAAAACACGTTTTGAAAAGTGTGATGTTACTGCCCCATAACTTACATGGGGTTGACCAAACTTGCAGAAACATGTTTATTTCTGCTGAAAAACACGTTTTGACCCTTTCTGCACACTGGGGTTAAGGGTTGAGAGTGTGGGCACTTCTGAGCCTTGCTGTTACAAGTAGATTCAGTTGTCTGAAAAAACGCGTTTATTTCGGGCTGAAAAACACGTTTTGAAAAGTGTGATGTTACTGCCGCATAACTTACATGGGGTTGACCAAACTTGCAGAAACATGTTTATTTCTGCTGAAAAACACGTTTTGACCCTTTCTGCACACTGGGGTTAAGGGCTGAGTTTGTTGGCACTTCTGAGCCTTGCTGTTACAAGTAGATTCAGCTGTCTGAAAAAACGTGTTTATTTCGGGCTGAAAAACACGTTTTGAAAAGTGTGATGTTACTGCCCCATAACTTACATGGGGTTGACCAAACTTGCAGAAACATGTTTATTTCTGCTGAAAAACACGTTTTGACAATTTCTGCACACTGGGGTTAAGGGCTGAGTGTGTGGGCTCTTTTGAGCCTTGCTGTTACAAGGAGATTCAGTTGCCTGAAAAAACGCGTTTATTTCGGGCTGAAAAACACTTTTTGAAAAGTGTGATGTTACTGCCCCATAACTTACATGGGGTTGACCAAACTTGCAGAAACATGTTTATTTCTGCAGAAAAACACGTTTTGACCCTTTCTGCACACTGGGGTTAAGGGCTGAGTGTGTTGGCACTTCTGAGCCTTGCTGTTACAAGTAGATTCAGCTGTCTGAAAAAACGTGTTTATTTCGGGCTGAAAAACACGTTTTGAAAACTGTGATGTTACTGCCCCATAACTTACATGGGGTTGACCAAACTTGCAGAAACATGTTTATTTCTGCTGAAAAACACGTTTTGACATTTTCTGCACACTGGGGTTAAGGGCTGAGTGTGTTGGCACTTCTGAGCCTTGCTGTTACAAGTAGATTCAGCTGTCTGAAAAAACGTGTTTATTTCGGGCTGAAAAACACGTTTTGAAAAGTGTGATGTTACTGCCCCATAACTTACATGGGGTTGACCAAACTTGCAGAAACATGTTTATTTCTGCTGAAAAACACGTTTTGACACTTTCTGTACACTGGGGTTAAGGGCTGAGTGTGTGGGCTCTTCTGAGCCTTGCTGTTACAAGGAGATTCAGTTGCCTGAAAAAACGCGTTTATTTCGTGCTGAAAAACACGTTTTGAAAAGTGTGATGTTACTGCCCCATAACTTAAATGGGGTTGACCAAACTTGCAGAAACATGTTTATTTCTGCTGAAAAACACGTTTTGACCCTTTCTGCACACTGGGGTTAAGGGCTGAGTGTGTGGGCACTTCTGAGCCTTGCTGTTACAAGTATATTCAGCTGTCTGAAAAAACGTGTTTATTTCGGGCTGAAAAACACGTTTTGAAAAGTGTGATGTTACTGCCCCATAACTTACATGGGGTTGACCAAACTTGCAGAAACATGTTTATTTCTGCTGAAAAACACGTTTTGACCCTTTCTGCACACTGGGGTTAAAGGTTGAGTGTGTGGGCACTTCTGAGCCTTGCTGTTACAAGTAGATTCAGTTGTCTGAAAAAACGCGTTTATTTCGGGCTGAAAAACACGTTTTGAAAAGTATGATGTTACTGCCCCATAACTTACATGGGGTTGACCAAACTTACAGAAACATGTTTATTTCTGCTGAAAAACACGTTTTGACCCTTTCTGCACACTGGGGTTAAGGGCTGAGTGTGTTGGCTCTTCTGAGCCTTGCTGTTACAAGTAGATTCAGCTGTCTGAAAAAACGTGTTTAATTCAGAATGAAAAAACACGTATTGAAAAGTGTGATGTTACTGCCCCATAACTTACATGGGGTTGACCAAACTTGCAGAAACATGTTTATTTCAGCTGAAAAACACGTTTTGACCCTTTCTGCACACTGGGGTTAAGGGCTGAGTGTGTTGGCACTTCTGAGCCTTGCTGTTACAAGTAGATTCAGCTGTCTGAAAAAACGTGTTTATTTCGGGCTGAAAAACACGTTTTGAAAAGTGTGATGTTACTGCCCCATAACTTACATGGGGTTGACCAAACTTGCAGAAACATGTTTATTTCTGCTGAAAAACACGTTTTGACAATTTCTGCACACTCTGGTTAAGGGCTGAGTGTGTGGGCTCTTTTGAGCCTTGCTGTTACAAGGAGATTCAGTTGCCTGAAAAAACGCGTTTATTTCGGGCTGAAAAACACGTTTTGAAAAGTGTGATGTTACTGCCCCATAACTTACATGGGGTTGACCAAACTTGCAGAAACATGTTTATTTCTGCTGAAAAACACGTTTTGACACTTTCTGTACACTGGGGTTAAGGGTTGAGTGTGTGGGCACTTCTGAGCCTTGCTGTTACAAGTAGATTCAGTTGCCTGAAAAAACGCGTTTATTTCTGGCTGAAAAACACGTTTTGAAAAGTGTGATGTTACTGCCCCATAACTTACATGGGGTTGACCAAACTTGCAGAAACATGTTTATTTCTGCTGAAAAACACGTTTTGACAATTTCTGCACACTGGGGTTAAGGGCTGAGTGTGTTGGCTCTTCTGAGCCTTGCTGTTACAAGTAGATTCAGCTGTCTGAAAAAACGTGTTTAATTCAGAATGAAAAAACACGTATTGAAAAGTGTGATGTTACTGCCCCATAACTTACATGGGGTTGACCAAACTTGCAGAAACATGTTTATTTCAGCTGAAAAACACGTTTTGACACTTTCTGTACACTGGGGTTAAGGGTTGAGTGTGTGGGCACTTCTGAGCCTTGCTGTTACAAGTAGATTCAGTTGCCTGAAAAAACGCGTTTATTTCTGGCTGAAAAACACGTTTTGAAAAGTGTGATGTTACTGCCCCATAACTTACATGGGGTTGACCAAACTTGCAGAAACATGTTTATTTCTGCTGAAAAACACGTTTTGACACTTTCTGCACACTGGGGTTAAGGGCTGAGTGTGTTGGCTCTTCTGAGCCTTGCTGTTACAAGTAGATTCAGCTGTCTGAAAAAACGTGTTTAATTCAGAATGAAAAAACACGTATTGAAAAGTGTGATGTTACTGCCCCATAACTTACATGGGGTTGACCAAACTTGCAGAAACATGTTTATTTCAGCTGAAAAACACGTTTTGACACTTTCTGTACACTGGGGTTAAGGGCTGAGTGTGTGGGCTCTTCTGAGCCTTGCTGTTACAAGGAGATTCAGTTGTCTGAAAAAACGCGTTTATTTCGGGCTGAAAAACACGTTTTGAAAAGTGTGATGTTACTGCCCCATAACTTACATGGGGTTGACCAAACTTGCAGAAACATGTTTATTTCTGCTGAAAAACACGTTTTGACCCTTTCTGCACACTGGGGTTAAGGGTTGAGTGTGTGGGCACTTCTGAGCCTTGCTGTTACAAGTAGATTCAGTTGTCTGAAAAAACGCGTTTATTTCGGGCTGAAAAACACGTTTTGAAAAGTGTGATGTTACTGCCCCATAACTTACATGGGGTTGACCAAACTTGCAGAAACATGTTTATTTCTGCTGAAAAACACGTTTTGACCCTTTCTGCACACTGGGGTTAAGGGCTGAGTTTGTTGGCACTTCTGAGCCTTGCTGTTACAAGTAGATTCAGCTGTCTGAAAAAACGTGTTTATTTCGGGCTGAAAAACACGTTTTGAAAAGTGTGATGTTACTGCCCCATAACTTACATGGGGTTGACCAAACTTGCAGAAACATGTTTATTTCTGCTGAAAAACACGTTTTGACAATTTCTGCACACTGGGGTTAAGGGCTGAGTGTGTGGGCTCTTTTGAGCCTTGCTGTTACAAGGAGATTCAGTTGCCTGAAAAAACGCGTTTATTTCGGGCTGAAAAACACGTTTTGAAAAGTGTGATGTTACTGCCCCATAACTTACATGGGGTTGACCAAACTTGCAGAAACATGTTTATTTCTGCTGAAAAACACGTTTTGACCCTTTCTGCACACTGGGGTTAAGGGCTGAGTGTGTTGGCTCTTCTGAGCCTTGCTGTTACAAGTAGATTCAGCTGTCTGAAAAAACGTGTTTATTTCGGGCTGAAAAACACTTTTTGAAAAGTGTGATGTTACTGCCCCATAACTTACATGGGGTTGACCAAACTTGCAGAAACATGTTTATTTCTGCAGAAAAACACGTTTTGACCCTTTCTGCACACTGGGGTTAAGGGCTGAGTGTGTTGGCACTTCTGAGCCTTGCTGTTACAAGTAGACTCAGCTGTCTGAAAAAACGTGTTTATTTCGGGCTGAAAAACACGTTTTGAAAACTGTGATGTTACTGCCCCATAACTTACATGGGGTTGACCAAACTTGCAGAAACATGTTTATTTCTGCTGAAAAACACGTTTTGACATTTTCTGCACACTGGGGTTAAGGGCTGAGTGTGTTGGCACTTCTGAGCCTTGCTGTTACAAGTAGATTCAGCTGTCTGAAAAAACGTGTTTATTTCGGGCTGAAAAACACGTTTTGAAAAGTGTGATGTTACTGCCCCATAACTTACATGGGGTTGACCAAACTTGCAGAAACATGTTTATTTCTGCTGAAAAACACGTTTTGACCCTTTCTGCACACTGGGGTTAAGGGCTGAGTGTGTTGGCACTTCTGAGCCTTGCTGTTACAAGGAGATTCAGTTGCCTGAAAAAACGCGTTTATTTCGTGCTGAAAAACACGTTTTGAAAAGTGTGATGTTACTGCCCCATAACTTAAATGGGGTTGACCAAACTTGCAGAAACATGTTTATTTCTGCTGAAAAACACGTTTTGACCCTTTCTGCACACTGGGGTTAAGTTCTGAGTGTGTGGGCACTTCTGAGCCTTGCTGTTACAAGTAGATTCAGTTGCATGAAAAAACGCGTTTATTTCTGGCTGAAAAACACGTTTTGAAAAGTATGATGTTACTGCCCCATAACTTACATGGGGTTGACCAAACTTGCAGAAACATGTTTATTTCTGCTGAAAAACACGTTTTGACCCTTTCTGCACACTGGGGTTAAGGGCTGAGTGTGTTGGCACTTCTGAGCCTTGCTGTTACAAGTATATTCAGCTGTCTGAAAAAACGTGTTTATTTCGGGCTGAAAAACACGTTTTGAAAAGTGTGATGTTACTGCCCCATAACTTACATGGGGTTGACCAAACTTGCAGAAACATGTTTATTTCTGCTGAAAAACACGTTTTGACCCTTTCTGCACACTGGGGTTAAGGGTTGAGTGTGTGGGCACTTCTGAGCCTTGCTGTTACAAGGAGATTCAGTTGTCTGAAAAAACGCGTTTATTTCGGGCTGAAAAACACGTTTTGAAAAGTATGATGTTACTGCCCCATAACTTACATGGGGTTGACCAAACTTACAGAAACATGTTTATTTCTGCTGAAAAACACGTTTTGACCCTTTCTGCACACTGGGGTTAAGGGCTGAGTGTGTTGGCTCTTCTGAGCCTTGCTGTTACAAGTAGATTCAGCTGTCTGAAAAAACGTGTTTAATTCAGAATGAAAAAACACGTATTGAAAAGTGTGATGTTACTGCCCCATAACTTACATGGGGTTGACCAAACTTGCAGAAACATGTTTATTTCAGCTGAAAAACACGTTTTGACACTTTCTGTACACTGGGGTTAAGGGCTGAGTGTGTGGGCTCTTCTGAGCCTTGCTGTTACAAGGAGATTCAGTTGTCTGAAAAAAGGCGTTTATTTCGGGCTGAAAAACACGTTTTGAAAAGTGTGATGTTACTGCCCCATAACTTACATGGGGTTGACCAAACTTGCAGAAACATGTTTATTTCTGCTGAAAAACACGTTTTGACCCTTTCTGCACACTGGGGTTAAGGGTTGAGTGTGTGGGCACTTCTGAGCCTTGCTGTTACAAGAAGATTCAGTTGCCTGAAAAAACGCGTTTATTTCTGGCTGAAAAACACGTTTTGAAAAGTGTGATGTTACTGCCCCATAACTTACATGGGGTTGACCAAACTTGCAGAAACATGTTTATTGCTGCTGAAAAACACGTTTTGACACTTTCTGTACACTGGGGTTAAGGGCTGAGTGTGTGGGCTCTTCTGAGCCTTGCTGTTACAAGGAGATTCAGTTGCCTGAAAAAACGCGTTTATTTCGGGCTGAAATACACGTTTTGAAAAGTGTGATGTCACTGCCCGATAACTTACATGGGGTTGACCAAACTTGCAGAAACATGTTTATTTCTGCTGAAAAACACGTTTTGACCCTTTCTGCACACTGGGGTTAAGGGTTGAGTGTGTGGGCACTTCTGAGCATTGCTGTTACAAGTAGATTCAGTTGTCTGAAAAAACGCGTTTATTTCGGGCTGAAAAACACGTTTTGAAAACTGTGATGTTACTGCCCCATAACTTACATGGGGTTGACCAAACTTGCAGAAACATGTTTATTTCTGCTGAAAAACACGTTTTGACCCTTTCTGCACACTGGGGTTAAGGGCTGAGTGTGTTGGCACTTCTGAGCCTTGCTGTTACAAGTAGATTCAGCTGTCTGAAAAAACGTGTTTATTTCGGGCTGAAAAACACGTTTTGAAAAGTGTGATGTTACTGCCCCATAACTTACATGGGGTTGACCAAACTTGCAGAAACATGTTTATTTCTGCTGAAAAACACGTTTTGACAATTTCTGCACACTCTGGTTAAGGGCTGAGTGTGTGGGCTCTTTTGAGCCTTGCTGTTACAAGGAGATTCAGTTGCCTGAAAAAACGCGTTTATTTCGGGCTGAAAAACACGTTTTGAAAAGTGTGATGTTACTGCCCCATAACTTACATGGGGTTGACCAAACTTGCAGAAACATGTTTATTTCTGCTGAAAAACACGTTTTGACCCTTTCTGCACACTGGGGTTAAGGGCTGAGTTTGTTGGCACTTCTGAGCCTTGCTGTTACAAGTAGATTCAGCTGTCTGAAAAAACGTGTTTATTTCGGGCTGAAAAACACGTTTTGAAAAGTGTGATGTTACTGCCCCATAACTTACATGGGGTTGACCAAACTTGCAAAAACATGTTTATTTCTGCTGAAAAACACGTTTTGACAATTTCTGCACACTGGGGTTAAGGGCTGAGTGTGTGGGCTCTTTTGAGCCTTGCTGTTACAAGGAGATTCAGTTGCCTGAAAAAACGCTTTTATTTCGGGCTGAAAAACACGTTTTGAAAAGTGTGATGTTACTGCCCCATAACTTACATGGGGTTGACCAAACTTGCAGAAACATGTTTATTTCTGCAGAAAAACACGTTTTGACCCTTTCTGCACACTGGGGTTAAGGGCTGAGTGTGTTGGCACTTCTGAGCCTTGCTGTTACAAGTAGACTCAGCTGTCTGAAAAAACGTGTTTATTTCGGGCTGAAAAACACGTTTTGAAAAGTGTGATGTTACTGCCCCATAACTTACATGGGGTTGACCAAACTTGCAGAAACATGTTTATTTCTGCTGAAAAACACGTTTTGACACTTTCTGTACACTGGGGTTAAGGGCTGAGTGTGTGGGCTCTTCTGAGCCTTGCTGTTACAAGGAGATTCAGTTGCCTGAAAAAACGCGTTTATTTCGTGCTGAAAAACACGTTTTGAAAAGTGTGATGTTACTGCCCCATAACTTAAATGGGGTTGACCAAACTTGCAGAAACATGTTTATTTCTGCTGAAAAACACGTTTTGACCCTTTCTGCACACTGGGGTTAAGGGCTGAGTGTGTGGGCACTTCTGAGCCTTGCTGTTACAAGTAGATTCAGTTGCATGAAAAAACGAGTTTATTTCTGGCTGAAAAACACGTTTTGAAAAGTATGATGTTACTGCCCCATAACTTACATGGGGTTGACCAAACTTGCAGAAACATGTTTATTTCTGCTGAAAAACACGTTTTGACCCTTTCTGCACACTGGGGTTAAGGGCTGAGTGTGTTGGCACTTCTGAGCCTTGCTGTTACAAGTATATTCAGCTGTCTGAAAAAACGTGTTTATTTCGGGCTGAAAAACACGTTTTGAAAAGTGTGATGTTACTGCCCCATAACTTACATGGGGTTGACCAAACTTGCAGAAACATGTTTATTTCTGCTGAAAAACACGTTTTGACCCTTTCTGCACACTGGGGTTAAAGGTTGAGTGTGTGGGCACTTCTGAGCCTTGCTGTTACAAGTAGATTCAGTTGTCTGAAAAAACGCGTTTATTTCGGGCTGAAAAACACGTATTGAAAAGTGTGATGTTACTGCCCCATAACTTACATGGGGTTGACCAAACTTGCAGAAACATGTTTATTTCTGCTGAAAAACACGTTTTGACACTTTCTGCACACTGGGGTTAAGGGCTGAGTGTGTTGGCTCTTCTGAGCCTTGCTGTTACAAGTAGATTCAGCTGTCTGAAAAAACGTGTTTAATTCAGAATGAAAAAACACGTATTGAAAAGTGTGATGTTACTGCCCCATAACTTACATGGGGTTGACCAAACTTGCAGAAACATGTTTATTTCAGCTGAAAAACACGTTTTGACATTTTCTGTACACTGGGGTTAAGGGCTGAGTGTGTGGGCTCTTCTGAGCCTTGCTGTTACAAGGAGATTCAGTTGTCTGAAAAAACGCGTTTATTTCGGGCTGAAAAACACGTTTTGAAAAGTGTGATGTTACTGCCCCATAACTTACATGGGGTTGACCAAACTTGCAGAAACATGTTTATTTCTGCAGAAAAACACGTTTTGACCCTTTCTGCACACTGGGGTTAAGGGCTGAGTGTGTTGGCACTTCTGAGCCTTGCTGTTACAAGTAGATTCAGCTGTCTGAAAAAACGTGTTTATTTCGGGCTGAAAAACACGTTTTGAAAACTGTGATGTTACTGCCCCATAACTTACATGGGGTTGACCAAACTTGCAGAAACATGTTTATTTCTGCTGAAAAACACGTTTTGACATTTTCTGCACACTGGGGTTAAGGGCTGAGTGTGTTGGCACTTCTGAGCCTTGCTGTTACAAGTAGATTCAGCTGTCTGAAAAAACGTGTTTATTTCGGGCTGAAAAACACGTTTTGAAAAGTGTGATGTTACTGCCCCATAACTTACATGGGGTTGACCAAACTTGCAGAAACATGTTTATTTCTGCTGAAAAACACGTTTTGACACTTTCTGTACACTGGGGTTAAGGGCTGAGTGTGTGGGCTCTTCTGAGCCTTGCTGTTACAAGGAGATTCAGTTGCCTGAAAAAACGCGTTTATTTCGTGCTGAAAAACACGTTTTGAAAAGTGTGATGTTACTGCCCCATAACTTAAATGGGGTTGACCAAACTTGCAGAAACATGTTTATTTCTGCTGAAAAACACGTTTTGACCCTTTCTGCACACTGGGGTTAAGGGCTGAGTGTGTGGGCACTTCTGAGCCTTGCTGTTACAAGTAGATTCAGTTGCATGAAAAAACGAGTTTATTTCTGGCTGAAAAACACGTTTTGAAAAGTATGATGTTACTGCCCCATAACTTACATGGGGTTGACCAAACTTGCAGAAACATGTTTATTTCTGCTGAAAAACACGTTTTGACCCTTTCTGCACACTGGGGTTAAGGGCTGAGTGTGTTGGCACTTCTGAGCCTTGCTGTTACAAGTATATTCAGCTGTCTGAAAAAACGTGTTTATTTCGGGCTGAAAAACACGTTTTGAAAAGTGTGATGTTACTGCCCCATAACTTACATGGGGTTGACCAAACTTGCAGAAACATGTTTATTTCTGCTGAAAAACACGTTTTGACCCTTTCTGCACACTGGGGTTAAAGGTTGAGTGTGTGGGCACTTCTGAGCCTTGCTGTTACAAGTAGATTCAGTTGTCTGAAAAAACGCGTTTATTTCGGGCTGAAAAACACGTATTGAAAAGTGTGATGTTACTGCCCCATAACTTACATGGGGTTGACCAAACTTGCAGAAACATGTTTATTTCTGCTGAAAAACACGTTTTGACACTTTCTGCACACTGGGGTTAAGGGCTGAGTGTGTTGGCTCTTCTGAGCCTTGCTGTTACAAGTAGATTCAGCTGTCTGAAAAAACGTGTTTAATTCAGAATGAAAAAACACGTATTGAAAAGTGTGATGTTACTGCCCCATAACTTACATGGGGTTGACCAAACTTGCAGAAACATGTTTATTTCAGCTGAAAAACACGTTTTGACACTTTCTGTACACTGGGGTTAAGGGCTGAGTGTGTGGGCTCTTCTGAGCCTTGCTGTTACAAGGAGATTCAGTTGTCTGAAAAAACGCGTTTATTTCGGGCTGAAAAACACGTTTTGAAAAGTGTGATGTTACTGCCCCATAACTTACATGGGGTTGACCAAACTTGCAGAAACATGTTTATTTCTGCTGAAAAACACGTTTTGACCCTTTCTGCACACTGGGGTTAAGGGTTGAGTGTGTGGGCACTTCTGAGCCTTGCTGTTACAAGTAGATTCAGTTGTCTGAAAAAACGCGTTTATTTCGGGCTGAAAAACACGTTTTGAAAAGTGTGATGTTACTGCCCCATAACTTACATGGGGTTGACCAAACTTGCAGAAACATGTTTATTTCTGCTGAAAAACACGTTTTGACCCTTTCTGCACACTGGGGTTAAGGGCTGAGTTTGTTGGCACTTCTGAGCCTTGCTGTTACAAGTAGATTCAGCTGTCTGAAAAAACGTGTTTATTTCGGGCTGAAAAACACGTTTTGAAAAGTGTGATGTTACTGCCCCATAACTTACATGGGGTTGACCAAACTTGCAGAAACATGTTTATTTCTGCTGAAAAACACGTTTTGACAATTTCTGCACACTGGGGTTAAGGGCTGAGTGTGTGGGCTCTTTTGAGCCTTGCTGTTACAAGGAGATTCAGTTGCCTGAAAAAACGCTTTTATTTCGGGCTGAAAAACACGTTTTGAAAAGTGTGATGTTACTGCCCCATAACTTACATGGGGTTGACCAAACTTGCAGAAACATGTTTATTTCTGCTGAAAAACACGTTTTGACCTTTTCTGCACACTGGGGTTAAGGGCTGAGTGTGTTGGCTCTTCTGAGCCTTGCTGTTACAAGTAGATTCAGCTGTCTGAAAAAACGTGTTTATTTCGGGCTGAAAAACACTTTTTGAAAAGTGTGATGTTACTGCCCCATAACTTACATGGGGTTGACCAAACTTGCAGAAACATGTTTATTTCTGCAGAAAAACACGTTTTGACCCTTTCTGCACACTGGGGTTAAGGGCTGAGTGTGTTGGCACTTCTGAGCCTTGCTGTTACAAGTAGACTCAGCTGTCTGAAAAAACGTGTTTATTTCGGGCTGAAAAACACGTTTTGAAAACTGTGATGTTACTGCCCCATAACTTACATGGGGTTGACCAAACTTGCAGAAACATGTTTATTTCTGCTGAAAAACACGTTTTGACATTTTCTGCACACTGGGGTTAAGGGCTGAGTGTGTTGGCACTTCTGAGCCTTGCTGTTACAAGTAGATTCAGCTGTCTGAAAAAACGTGTTTATTTCGGGCTGAAAAACACGTTTTGAAAAGTGTGATGTTACTGCCCCATAACTTACATGGGGTTGACCAAACTTGCAGAAACATGTTTATTTCTGCTGAAAAACACGTTTTGACCCTTTCTGCACACTGGGGTTAAGGGCTGAGTGTGTTGGCACTTCTGAGCCTTGCTGTTACAAGGAGATTCAGTTGCCTGAAAAAACGCGTTTATTTCGTGCTGAAAAACACGTTTTGAAAAGTGTGATGTTACTGCCCCATAACTTAAATGGGGTTGACCAAACTTGCAGAAACATGTTTATTTCTGCTGAAAAACACGTTTTGACCCTTTCTGCACACTGGGGTTAAGTTCTGAGTGTGTGGGCACTTCTGAGCCTTGCTGTTACAAGTAGATTCAGTTGCATGAAAAAACGCGTTTATTTCTGGCTGAAAAACACGTTTTGAAAAGTATGATGTTACTGCCCCATAACTTACATGGGGTTGACCAAACTTGCAGAAACATGTTTATTTCTGCTGAAAAACACGTTTTGACCCTTTCTGCACACTGGGGTTAAGGGCTGAGTGTGTTGGCACTTCTGAGCCTTGCTGTTACAAGTATATTCAGCTGTCTGAAAAAACGTGTTTATTTCGGGCTGAAAAACACGTTTTGAAAAGTGTGATGTTACTGCCCCATAACTTACATGGGGTTGACCAAACTTGCAGAAACATGTTTATTTCTGCTGAAAAACACGTTTTGACCCTTTCTGCACACTGGGGTTAAGGGTTGAGTGTGTGGGCACTTCTGAGCCTTGCTGTTACAAGTAGATTCAGTTGTCTGAAAAAACGCGTTTATTTCGGGCTGAAAAACACGTTTTGAAAAGTATGATGTTACTGCCCCATAACTTACATGGGGTTGACCAAACTTACAGAAACATGTTTATTTCTGCTGAAAAACACGTTTTGACCCTTTCTGCACACTGGGGTTAAGGGCTGAGTGTGTTGGCTCTTCTGAGCCTTGCTGTTACAAGTAGATTCAGCTGTCTGAAAAAACGTGTTTAATTCAGAATGAAAAAACACGTATTGAAAAGTGTGATGTTACTGCCCCATAACTTACATGGGGTTGACCAAACTTGCAGAAACATGTTTATTTCAGCTGAAAAACACGTTTTGACACTTTCTGTACACTGGGGTTAAGGGCTGAGTGTGTGGGCTCTTCTGAGCCTTGCTGTTACAAGGAGATTCAGTTGTCTGAAAAAACGCGTTTATTTCGGGCTGAAAAACACGTTTTGAAAAGTGTGATGTTACTGCCCCATAACTTACATGGGGTTGACCAAACTTGCAGAAACATGTTTATTTCTGCTGAAAAACACGTTTTGACCCTTTCTGCACACTGGGGTTAAGGGTTGAGTGTGTGGGCACTTCTGAGCCTTGCTGTTACAAGGAGATTCAGTTGTCTGAAAAAACGCGTTTATTTCGGGCTGAAAAACACGTTTTGAAAAGTGTGATGTTACTGCCCCATAACTTACATGGGGTTGACCAAACTTGCAGAAACATGTTTATTTCTGCTGAAAAACACGTTTTGACCCTTTCTGCACACTGGGGTTAAGGGTTGAGTGTGTGGGCACTTCTGAGCCTTGCTGTTACAAGTAGATTCAGTTGTCTGAAAAAACGCGTTTATTTCGGGCTGAAAAACACGTTTTGAAAAGTGTGATGTTACTGCCCCATAACTTACATGGGGTTGACCAAACTTGCAGAAACATGTTTATTTCTGCTGAAAAACACGTTTTGACAATTTCTGCACACTGGGGTTAAGGGCTGAGTGTGTGGGCTCTTTTGAGCCTTGCTGTTACAAGGAGATTCAGTTGCCTGAAAAAACGCGTTTATTTCGGGCTGAAAAACACGTTTTGAAAAGTGTGATGTTACTGCCCCATAACTTACATGGGGTTGACCAAACTTGCAGAAACATGTTTATTTCTGCTGAAAAACACGTTTTGACACTTTCTGTACACTGGGGTTAAGGGTTGAGTGTGTGGGCACTTCTGAGCCTTGCTGTTACAAGAAGATTCAGTTGCCTGAAAAAACGCGTTTATTTCTGGCTGAAAAACACGTTTTGAAAAGTGTGATGTTACTGCCCCATAACTTACATGGGGTTGACCAAACTTGCAGAAACATGTTTATTGCTGCTGAAAAACACGTTTTGACACTTTCTGTACACTGGGGTTAAGGGCTGAGTGTGTGGGCTCTTCTGAGCCTTGCTGTTACAAGGAGATTCAGTTGCCTGAAAAAACGCGTTTATTTCGGGCTGAAATACACGTTTTGAAAAGTGTGATGTCACTGCCCGATAACTTACATGGGGTTGACCAAACTTGCAGAAACATGTTTATTTCTGCTGAAAAACACGTTTTGACCCTTTCTGCACACTGGGGTTAAGGGTTGAGTGTGTGGGCACTTCTGAGCATTGCTGTTACAAGTAGATTCAGTTGTCTGAAAAAACGCGTTTATTTCGGGCTGAAAAACACGTTTTGAAAACTGTGATGTTACTGCCCCATAACTTACATGGGGTTGACCAAACTTGCAGAAACATGTTTATTTCTGCTGAAAAACACGTTTTGACCCTTTCTGCACACTGGGGTTAAGGGCTGAGTGTGTTGGCACTTCTGAGCCTTGCTGTTACAAGTAGATTCAGCTGTCTGAAAAAACGTGTTTATTTCGGGCTGAAAAACACGTTTTGAAAAGTGTGATGTTACTGCCCCATAACTTACATGGGGTTGACCAAACTTGCAGAAACATGTTTATTTCTGCTGAAAAACACGTTTTGACAATTTCTGCACACTCTGGTTAAGGGCTGAGTGTGTGGGCTCTTTTGAGCCTTGCTGTTACAAGGAGATTCAGTTGCCTGAAAAAACGCGTTTATTTCGGGCTGAAAAACACGTTTTGAAAAGTGTGATGTTACTGCCCCATAACTTACATGGGGTTGACCAAACTTGCAGAAACATGTTTATTTCTGCTGAAAAACACGTTTTGACCCTTTCTGCACACTGGGGTTAAGGGCTGAGTTTGTTGGCACTTCTGAGCCTTGCTGTTACAAGTAGATTCAGCTGTCTGAAAAAACGTGTTTATTTCGGGCTGAAAAACACGTTTTGAAAAGTGTGATGTTACTGCCCCATAACTTACATGGGGTTGACCAAACTTGCAGAAACATGTTTATTTCTGCTGAAAAACACGTTTTGACAATTTCTGCACACTGGGGTTAAGGGCTGAGTGTGTGGGCTCTTTTGAGCCTTGCTGTTACAAGGAGATTCAGTTGCCTGAAAAAACGCTTTTATTTCGGGCTGAAAAACACGTTTTGAAAAGTGTGATGTTACTGCCCCATAACTTACATGGGGTTGACCAAACTTGCAGAAACATGTTTATTTCTGCTGAAAAACACGTTTTGACCTTTTCTGCACACTGGGGTTAAGGGCTGAGTGTGTTGGCTCTTCTGAGCCTTGCTGTTACAAGTAGATTCAGCTGTCTGAAAAAACGTGTTTATTTCGGGCTGAAAAACACTTTTTGAAAAGTGTGATGTTACTGCCCCATAACTTACATGGGGTTGACCAAACTTGCAGAAACATGTTTATTTCTGCAGAAAAACACGTTTTGACCCTTTCTGCACACTGGGGTTAAGGGCTGAGTGTGTTGGCACTTCTGAGCCTTGCTGTTACAAGTAGACTCAGCTGTCTGAAAAAACGTGTTTATTTCGGGCTGAAAAACACGTTTTGAAAAGTGTGATGTTACTGCCCCATAACTTACATGGGGTTGACCAAACTTGCAGAAACATGTTTATTTCTGCTGAAAAACACGTTTTGACACTTTCTGTACACTGGGGTTAAGGGCTGAGTGTGTGGGCTCTTCTGAGCCTTGCTGTTACAAGGAGATTCAGTTGCCTGAAAAAACGCGTTTATTTCGTGCTGAAAAACACGTTTTGAAAAGTGTGATGTTACTGCCCCATAACTTAAATGGGGTTGACCAAACTTGCAGAAACATGTTTATTTCTGCTGAAAAACACGTTTTGACCCTTTCTGCACACTGGGGTTAAGGGCTGAGTGTGTGGGCACTTCTGAGCCTTGCTGTTACAAGTAGATTCAGTTGCATGAAAAAACGAGTTTATTTCTGGCTGAAAAACACGTTTTGAAAAGTATGATGTTACTGCCCCATAACTTACATGGGGTTGACCAAACTTGCAGAAACATGTTTATTTCTGCTGAAAAACACGTTTTGACCCTTTCTGCACACTGGGGTTAAGGGCTGAGTGTGTTGGCACTTCTGAGCCTTGCTGTTACAAGTATATTCAGCTGTCTGAAAAAACGTGTTTATTTCGGGCTGAAAAACACGTTTTGAAAAGTGTGATGTTACTGCCCCATAACTTACATGGGGTTGACCAAACTTGCAGAAACATGTTTATTTCTGCTGAAAAACACGTTTTGACCCTTTCTGCACACTGGGGTTAAAGGTTGAGTGTGTGGGCACTTCTGAGCCTTGCTGTTACAAGTAGATTCAGTTGTCTGAAAAAACGCGTTTATTTCGGGCTGAAAAACACGTATTGAAAAGTGTGATGTTACTGCCCCATAACTTACATGGGGTTGACCAAACTTGCAGAAACATGTTTATTTCTGCTGAAAAACACGTTTTGACACTTTCTGCACACTGGGGTTAAGGGCTGAGTGTGTTGGCTCTTCTGAGCCTTGCTGTTACAAGTAGATTCAGCTGTCTGAAAAAACGTGTTTAATTCAGAATGAAAAAACACGTATTGAAAAGTGTGATGTTACTGCCCCATAACTTACATGGGGTTGACCAAACTTGCAGAAACATGTTTATTTCAGCTGAAAAACACGTTTTGACACTTTCTGTACACTGGGGTTAAGGGCTGAGTGTGTGGGCTCTTCTGAGCCTTGCTGTTACAAGGAGATTCAGTTGTCTGAAAAAACGCGTTTATTTCGGGCTGAAAAACACGTTTTGAAAAGTGTGATGTTACTGCCCCATAACTTACATGGGGTTGACCAAACTTGCAGAAACATGTTTATTTCTGCAGAAAAACACGTTTTGACCCTTTCTGCACACTGGGGTTAAGGGCTGAGTGTGTTGGCACTTCTGAGCCTTGCTGTTACAAGTAGATTCAGCTGTCTGAAAAAACGTGTTTATTTCGGGCTGAAAAACACGTTTTGAAAACTGTGATGTTACTGCCCCATAACTTACATGGGGTTGACCAAACTTGCAGAAACATGTTTATTTCTGCTGAAAAACACGTTTTGACATTTTCTGCACACTGGGGTTAAGGGCTGAGTGTGTTGGCACTTCTGAGCCTTGCTGTTACAAGTAGATTCAGCTGTCTGAAAAAACGTGTTTATTTCGGGCTGAAAAACACGTTTTGAAAAGTGTGATGTTACTGCCCCATAACTTACATGGGGTTGACCAAACTTGCAGAAACATGTTTATTTCTGCTGAAAAACACGTTTTGACACTTTCTGTACACTGGGGTTAAGGGCTGAGTGTGTGGGCTCTTCTGAGCCTTGCTGTTACAAGGAGATTCAGTTGCCTGAAAAAACGCGTTTATTTCGTGCTGAAAAACACGTTTTGAAAAGTGTGATGTTACTGCCCCATAACTTAAATGGGGTTGACCAAACTTGCAGAAACATGTTTATTTCTGCTGAAAAACACGTTTTGACCCTTTCTGCACACTGGGGTTAAGGGCTGAGTGTGTGGGCACTTCTGAGCCTTGCTGTTACAAGTAGATTCAGTTGCATGAAAAAACGAGTTTATTTCTGGCTGAAAAACACGTTTTGAAAAGTATGATGTTACTGCCCCATAACTTACATGGGGTTGACCAAACTTGCAGAAACATGTTTATTTCTGCTGAAAAACACGTTTTGACCCTTTCTGCACACTGGGGTTAAGGGCTGAGTGTGTTGGCACTTCTGAGCCTTGCTGTTACAAGTATATTCAGCTGTCTGAAAAAACGTGTTTATTTCGGGCTGAAAAACACGTTTTGAAAAGTGTGATGTTACTGCCCCATAACTTACATGGGGTTGACCAAACTTGCAGAAACATGTTTATTTCTGCTGAAAAACACGTTTTGACCCTTTCTGCACACTGGGGTTAAAGGTTGAGTGTGTGGGCACTTCTGAGCCTTGCTGTTACAAGTAGATTCAGTTGTCTGAAAAAACGCGTTTATTTCGGGCTGAAAAACACGTATTGAAAAGTGTGATGTTACTGCCCCATAACTTACATGGGGTTGACCAAACTTGCAGAAACATGTTTATTTCTGCTGAAAAACACGTTTTGACACTTTCTGCACACTGGGGTTAAGGGCTGAGTGTGTTGGCTCTTCTGAGCCTTGCTGTTACAAGTAGATTCAGCTGTCTGAAAAAACGTGTTTAATTCAGAATGAAAAAACACGTATTGAAAAGTGTGATGTTACTGCCCCATAACTTACATGGGGTTGACCAAACTTGCAGAAACATGTTTATTTCAGCTGAAAAACACGTTTTGACACTTTCTGTACACTGGGGTTAAGGGCTGAGTGTGTGGGCTCTTCTGAGCCTTGCTGTTACAAGGAGATTCAGTTGTCTGAAAAAACGCGTTTATTTCGGGCTGAAAAACACGTTTTGAAAAGTGTGATGTTACTGCCCCATAACTTACATGGGGTTGACCAAACTTGCAGAAACATGTTTATTTCTGCTGAAAAACACGTTTTGACCCTTTCTGCACACTGGGGTTAAGGGTTGAGTGTGTGGGCACTTCTGAGCCTTGCTGTTACAAGTAGATTCAGTTGTCTGAAAAAACGCGTTTATTTCGGGCTGAAAAACACGTTTTGAAAAGTGTGATGTTACTGCCCCATAACTTACATGGGGTTGACCAAACTTGCAGAAACATGTTTATTTCTGCTGAAAAACACGTTTTGACCCTTTCTGCACACTGGGGTTAAGGGCTGAGTTTGTTGGCACTTCTGAGCCTTGCTGTTACAAGTAGATTCAGCTGTCTGAAAAAACGTGTTTATTTCGGGCTGAAAAACACGTTTTGAAAAGTGTGATGTTACTGCCCCATAACTTACATGGGGTTGACCAAACTTGCAGAAACATGTTTATTTCTGCTGAAAAACACGTTTTGACAATTTCTGCACACTGGGGTTAAGGGCTGAGTGTGTGGGCTCTTTTGAGCCTTGCTGTTACAAGGAGATTCAGTTGCCTGAAAAAACGCTTTTATTTCGGGCTGAAAAACACGTTTTGAAAAGTGTGATGTTACTGCCCCATAACTTACATGGGGTTGACCAAACTTGCAGAAACATGTTTATTTCTGCTGAAAAACACGTTTTGACCTTTTCTGCACACTGGGGTTAAGGGCTGAGTGTGTTGGCTCTTCTGAGCCTTGCTGTTACAAGTAGATTCAGCTGTCTGAAAAAACGTGTTTATTTCGGGCTGAAAAACACTTTTTGAAAAGTGTGATGTTACTGCCCCATAACTTACATGGGGTTGACCAAACTTGCAGAAACATGTTTATTTCTGCAGAAAAACACGTTTTGACCCTTTCTGCACACTGGGGTTAAGGGCTGAGTGTGTTGGCACTTCTGAGCCTTGCTGTTACAAGTAGACTCAGCTGTCTGAAAAAACGTGTTTATTTCGGGCTGAAAAACACGTTTTGAAAACTGTGATGTTACTGCCCCATAACTTACATGGGGTTGACCAAACTTGCAGAAACATGTTTATTTCTGCTGAAAAACACGTTTTGACATTTTCTGCACACTGGGGTTAAGGGCTGAGTGTGTTGGCACTTCTGAGCCTTGCTGTTACAAGTAGATTCAGCTGTCTGAAAAAACGTGTTTATTTCGGGCTGAAAAACACGTTTTGAAAAGTGTGATGTTACTGCCCCATAACTTACATGGGGTTGACCAAACTTGCAGAAACATGTTTATTTCTGCTGAAAAACACGTTTTGACCCTTTCTGCACACTGGGGTTAAGGGCTGAGTGTGTTGGCACTTCTGAGCCTTGCTGTTACAAGGAGATTCAGTTGCCTGAAAAAACGCGTTTATTTCGTGCTGAAAAACACGTTTTGAAAAGTGTGATGTTACTGCCCCATAACTTAAATGGGGTTGACCAAACTTGCAGAAACATGTTTATTTCTGCTGAAAAACACGTTTTGACCCTTTCTGCACACTGGGGTTAAGTTCTGAGTGTGTGGGCACTTCTGAGCCTTGCTGTTACAAGTAGATTCAGTTGCATGAAAAAACGCGTTTATTTCTGGCTGAAAAACACGTTTTGAAAAGTATGATGTTACTGCCCCATAACTTACATGGGGTTGACCAAACTTGCAGAAACATGTTTATTTCTGCTGAAAAACACGTTTTGACAATTTCTGCACACTGGGGTTAAGGGCTGAGTGTGTGGGCTCTTTTGAGCCTTGCTGTTACAAGGAGATTCAGTTGCCTGAAAAAACGCTTTTATTTCGGGCTGAAAAACACGTTTTGAAAAGTGTGATGTTACTGCCCCATAACTTACATGGGGTTGACCAAACTTGCAGAAACATGTTTATTTCTGCTGAAAAACACGTTTTGACCTTTTCTGCACACTGGGGTTAAGGGCTGAGTGTGTTGGCTCTTCTGAGCCTTGCTGTTACAAGTAGATTCAGCTGTCTGAAAAAACGTGTTTATTTCGGGCTGAAAAACACTTTTTGAAAAGTGTGATGTTACTGCCCCATAACTTACATGGGGTTGACCAAACTTGCAGAAACATGTTTATTTCTGCAGAAAAACACGTTTTGACCCTTTCTGCACACTGGGGTTAAGGGCTGAGTGTGTTGGCACTTCTGAGCCTTGCTGTTACAAGTAGACTCAGCTGTCTGAAAAAACGTGTTTATTTCGGGCTGAAAAACACGTTTTGAAAACTGTGATGTTACTGCCCCATAACTTACATGGGGTTGACCAAACTTGCAGAAACATGTTTATTTCTGCTGAAAAACACGTTTTGACATTTTCTGCACACTGGGGTTAAGGGCTGAGTGTGTTGGCACTTCTGAGCCTTGCTGTTACAAGTAGATTCAGCTGTCTGAAAAAACGTGTTTATTTCGGGCTGAAAAACACGTTTTGAAAAGTGTGATGTTACTGCCCCATAACTTACATGGGGTTGACCAAACTTGCAGAAACATGTTTATTTCTGCTGAAAAACACGTTTTGACCCTTTCTGCACACTGGGGTTAAGGGCTGAGTGTGTTGGCACTTCTGAGCCTTGCTGTTACAAGGAGATTCAGTTGCCTGAAAAAACGCGTTTATTTCGTGCTGAAAAACACGTTTTGAAAAGTGTGATGTTACTGCCCCATAACTTAAATGGGGTTGACCAAACTTGCAGAAACATGTTTATTTCTGCTGAAAAACACGTTTTGACCCTTTCTGCACACTGGGGTTAAGTTCTGAGTGTGTGGGCACTTCTGAGCCTTGCTGTTACAAGTAGATTCAGTTGCATGAAAAAACGCGTTTATTTCTGGCTGAAAAACACGTTTTGAAAAGTATGATGTTACTGCCCCATAACTTACATGGGGTTGACCAAACTTGCAGAAACATGTTTATTTCTGCTGAAAAACACGTTTTGACCCTTTCTGCACACTGGGGTTAAGGGCTGAGTGTGTTGGCACTTCTGAGCCTTGCTGTTACAAGTATATTCAGCTGTCTGAAAAAACGTGTTTATTTCGGGCTGAAAAACACGTTTTGAAAAGTGTGATGTTACTGCCCCATAACTTACATGGGGTTGACCAAACTTGCAGAAACATGTTTATTTCTGCTGAAAAACACGTTTTGACCCTTTCTGCACACTGGGGTTAAGGGTTGAGTGTGTGGGCACTTCTGAGCCTTGCTGTTACAAGTAGATTCAGTTGTCTGAAAAAACGCGTTTATTTCGGGCTGAAAAACACGTTTTGAAAAGTATGATGTTACTGCCCCATAACTTACATGGGGTTGACCAAACTTACAGAAACATGTTTATTTCTGCTGAAAAACACGTTTTGATCCTTTCTGCACACTGGGGTTAAGGGCTGAGTGTGTTGGCTCTTCTGAGCCTTGCTGTTACAAGTAGATTCAGCTGTCTGAAAAAACGTGTTTAATTCAGAATGAAAAAACACGTATTGAAAAGTGTGATGTTACTGCCCCATAACTTACATGGGGTTGACCAAACTTGCAGAAACATGTTTATTTCAGCTGAAAAACACGTTTTGACACTTTCTGTACACTGGGGTTAAGGGCTGAGTGTGTGGGCTCTTCTGAGCCTTGCTGTTACAAGGAGATTCAGTTGTCTGAAAAAACGCGTTTATTTCGGGCTGAAAAACACGTTTTGAAAAGTGTGATGTTACTGCCCCATAACTTACATGGGGTTGACCAAACTTGCAGAAACATGTTTATTTCTGCTGAAAAACACGTTTTGACCCTTTCTGCACACTGGGGTTAAGGGTTGAGTGTGTGGGCACTTCTGAGCCTTGCTGTTACAAGGAGATTCAGTTGTCTGAAAAAACGCGTTTATTTCGGGCTGAAAAACACGTTTTGAAAAGTGTGATGTTACTGCCCCATAACTTACATGGGGTTGACCAAACTTGCAGAAACATGTTTATTTCTGCTGAAAAACACGTTTTGACCCTTTCTGCACACTGGGGTTAAGGGTTGAGTGTGTGGGCACTTCTGAGCCTTGCTGTTACAAGTAGATTCAGTTGTCTGAAAAAACGCGTTTATTTCGGGCTGAAAAACACGTTTTGAAAAGTGTGATGTTACTGCCCCATAACTTACATGGGGTTGACCAAACTTGCAGAAACATGTTTATTTCTGCTGAAAAACACGTTTTGACAATTTCTGCACACTGGGGTTAAGGGCTGAGTGTGTGGGCTCTTTTGAGCCTTGCTGTTACAAGGAGATTCAGTTGCCTGAAAAAACGCGTTTATTTCGGGCTGAAAAACACGTTTTGAAAAGTGTGATGTTACTGCCCCATAACTTACATGGGGTTGACCAAACTTGCAGAAACATGTTTATTTCTGCTGAAAAACACGTTTTGACACTTTCTGTACACTGGGGTTAAGGGTTGAGTGTGTGGGCACTTCTGAGCCTTGCTGTTACAAGAAGATTCAGTTGCCTGAAAAAACGCGTTTATTTCTGGCTGAAAAACACGTTTTGAAAAGTGTGATGTTACTGCCCCATAACTTACATGGGGTTGACCAAACTTGCAGAAACATGTTTATTGCTGCTGAAAAACACGTTTTGACACTTTCTGTACACTGGGGTTAAGGGCTGAGTGTGTGGGCTCTTCTGAGCCTTGCTGTTACAAGGAGATTCAGTTGCCTGAAAAAACGCGTTTATTTCGGGCTGAAATACACGTTTTGAAAAGTGTGATGTCACTGCCCGATAACTTACATGGGGTTGACCAAACTTGCAGAAACATGTTTATTTCTGCTGAAAAACACGTTTTGACCCTTTCTGCACACTGGGGTTAAGGGTTGAGTGTGTGGGCACTTCTGAGCATTGCTGTTACAAGTAGATTCAGTTGTCTGAAAAAACGCGTTTATTTCGGGCTGAAAAACACGTTTTGAAAACTGTGATGTTACTGCCCCATAACTTACATGGGGTTGACCAAACTTGCAGAAACATGTTTTTTTCTGCTGAAAAACACGTTTTGACCCTTTCTGCACACTGGGGTTAAGGGCTGAGTGTGTTGGCACTTCTGAGCCTTGCTGTTACAAGTAGATTCAGCTGTCTGAAAAAACGTGTTTATTTCGGGCTGAAAAACACGTTTTGAAAAGTGTGATGTTACTGCCCCATAACTTACATGGGGTTGACCAAACTTGCAGAAACATGTTTATTTCTGCTGAAAAACACGTTTTGACAATTTCTGCACACTCTGGTTAAGGGCTGAGTGTGTGGGCTCTTTTGAGCCTTGCTGTTACAAGGAGATTCAGTTGCCTGAAAAAACGCGTTTATTTCGGGCTGAAAAACACGTTTTGAAAAGTGTGATGTTACTGCCCCATAACTTACATGGGGTTGACCAAACTTGCAGAAACATGTTTATTTCTGCTGAAAAACACGTTTTGACCCTTTCTGCACACTGGGGTTAAGGGCTGAGTTTGTTGGCACTTCTGAGCCTTGCTGTTACAAGTAGATTCAGCTGTCTGAAAAAACGTGTTTATTTCGGGCTGAAAACACGTTTTGAAAAGTGTGATGTTACTGCCCCATAACTTACATGGGGTTGACCAAACTTGCAGAAACATGTTTATTTCTGCTGAAAAACACGTTTTGACAATTTCTGCACACTGGGGTTAAGGGCTGAGTGTGTGGGCTCTTTTGAGCCTTGCTGTTACAAGGAGATTCAGTTGCCTGAAAAAACGCTTTTATTTTCGGGCTGAAAAACACGTTTTGAAAAGTGTGATGTTTACTGCCATAACTTATGGGTAAACATAACACTTTTCAAAAGTGTTTTTTCAGCCCGAAATAAAAGCGTTTTTTTCAGGCAACTGAATCTCCTTGTAAAGCAAGGGCTCAAAGAGCCCACCACACTAGCCTTAACCCCAGTGTGCAGAAATTGTCAAAACGTGTTTTTCAGCAGAAATAAACATGTTTCTGCAAGTTTGGTCAACCCATGTAAGTTATGGGGCAGTAACATCACACTTTCAAAACGTGTTTTCAGCCGAAATAACACGTTTTTTCAGACAGCTGAATCTACTTGTAACAGCAAGGCTCAGAAGTGCCCACAACTCAGCCTTACCCCAGTGTGCAGAAAGGGTCAAAACGTGTTTTTCAGCAGAAATAAACATGTTTCTGCCAAGTTTGGTCAACCCATGTAAGTTATGGGGCAGTAACATCACACTTTTCAAAACGTGTTTTTCAGCCCGAAATAACGCGTTTTTTCAGGCAACTGAATCTCCTTGGTAACACAAGGCTCAAAGAGCCACACACTCAGCCTTAACCAGAGTGTGCAGAAATTGTCAAAACGTGTTTTTTCAGCAGAAATAAACATGTTTCTGCAGTTTGGTCAACCCCATGTAAGTTATGGGCAGTAACATCACACTTTCAAAACGTGTTTTCAGCCCGAATAAACACGTTTTTCAGACAGCTGAATCTCTTGTAACAGCAAGGCTCTAGAAGTGCCAACACATCAGCCTTACCCCAGTGAGAAAGGGTCAAAACGTGTTTTTCAGAGAAAAAAACATGGTTTCTGCAAGTTTGGTCAACCCATGAAGTTATGGGGCAGTAACATCACAGTTTTCAAAACGTGTTTTTCAGGCCCGAAATAAACGGCTTTTTTCAGACAACTGAATCTACTTTGTAACAGCAATGCTAGAAGGGTCCCTATCTAGATCCCTTAACCCCGTGTGCAGAAGGGTCAAAACGTGTTTTCAGCAGAAATAAACATGTTTCTGCAAGTTTGGTCAACCCCATGTAAGTTATCGGGCGTGACATCACACTTTTCAAAACGGGTATTTCAGCCCGAAATAAAAGCTTTTTTCAGGCAACTGAATCTCCTTGTAACAGCAATGGCTCAGAAGAGCCCACACTCACCTTAACCCCAGTGTACAGAAAGTGTCAAAACGTGTTTTTCAGCAGCAATAAACATGTTTCTGCAAGTTTGGTCAACCCCATGTAAGTTATGGGGCAGTAACATCACACTTTTCAAAACGTGTTTTTCAGCCAGAAATAAACGCGTTTTTTCAGGCAACTGAATCTTCTTGTAACAGCAAGGCTCAGAAGTGGCCCACACACTCAAGCCCTTAACCCAGTGTACAGGAGGGGTGTCAAAACGTGGTTTTTCAGCAGATAATAACATGTTTCTGCAGTTTGGTCAACCCATGTAAGTTATGGGGCAGTTAAATCACACTTTTCAAAACGTGTTTTTCAGCCTGAAATTAACGCGTTTTTCTAGGCAACTGAATCTCCTTGTAACAGCAAGGCTCAAAAAGACTGCCCCCCACACTCAGCCCTTAACCCCAGTGTGCAGAAAGTGTCAAAACGTGTTTTTCAGCAGAAATAAACATGTTTCTGCAAGTTTGGTCAACCCCATGTAAGTTATGGGGCAGTAACATCACACTTTTCAAAACGTGTTTTTCAGCCGAAATAAACGCGTTTTTCAGACAACTGAATCTACTTGTAACAGCAAGGCTCAGAAAGAGCCCACACACTCAACCCTTAACCCCAGTGTGCAGAAAGTGTCAAAACGTGTTTTTCAGCAGAAATAAAACATGTTTCTGCAAGTTTGGTCAACCCCATGTAAGTTATGGGGCAGTAACATCACACTTTTCAAAAACGTGTTTTTCAGCCCGGAAATAAACGCGTTTTTCAGACAAACGTGTTTTCAGCAGAAATAAACATGTTTTGCAGTAAAGTGTTTTTAGCCCAAATAAACGCTTTTTTTCAGACAACGGAATCTCCTTGTAACAGCAAGGCTCAGAAGTGCCACACACTCAACCCTTAACCCCAGTGTGCAGAAAGGGTCAAAACGTGTTTTTCAGCAGAAATAAAACATGTTTCTGCAAGTTTGGTCAACCCCATGTAAGTTATGGGGCAGTAACATCACACTTTTCAAAACGTGTTTTTCAGCCCGAAATAAACGCGTTTTTCAGACAACTGATCTCCTTGTAACAGCAAGGCTCAGAAGAGCCACACACTCAGCCCTTAACCCCAGTGTACAGAAAGTGTCAAAACGTGTTTTTCAGCCTGAAATAAACATGTTTCTGCAAGTTTGGTCAACCCCATGTAAGTTATGGGGCAGTAACATCACACTTTTCAATACGTGTTTTTTCATTCTGAATTAAACACTTTTTTTTCAGACAGCTGAATCTACTTGTAACAGCAAGGGCTCAGAAGAGCCAACACACTCAGGCCCTTAACCCCAGTGTGCAGAAAGGATCACAAACGTGTTTTTTCAGCAGAAATAAACATGTTTCTGTAAGTTTTGGTCAACCCATGTAAAGTTATGGGGCAGTAACATATCTTTTCAAAACGTGTTTTTCAGCCGCAATAAACGCGTTTTTCAGACAACTGAATCTTCCAAAGAAGGGTCAAAAGTGGTTTTTCAGCAGAATATAAACATTTCCTGCAAGTTTGGTCAACCCCATGTAAGTTATGGGGGCAGTAACATCACACTTTTCAAAACGTGTTTTTTCAGCCCGAAATAAACACGTTTTTTCAGACAGCTGAATATACTTGTAACAGCAAGCTCAGAAGTGCCAACACACTCAGCCTTAACCCCAGTGTGCAGAAAGGGTCAAAACGTGTTTTTCAGCAGAAATAAACATGTTTCTGCAAGTTTGGTCAACCCCATGTAAGTTATGGGGCAGTAACATCATACTTTTTCAAAACGTGTTTTTCAGCCAGAAATAAACGCGTTTTTTCATGCAACTGAATCTACTTGTAACAGCAAGGCTCAGAAGTGCCCACACACTCAGAACTTAACCCCAGTGTGCAGAAAGGGTCAAAACGTGTTTTTCAGCAGAAATAAACATGTTTCTGCAAGTTTGGTCAACCCCATTTAAGTTATGGGGCAGTAACATCACACTTTTCAAAACGTGTTTTTCAGCACGAAATAAACGCGTTTTTTCAGGCAACTGAATCTCCTTGTAACAGCAAGGCTCAGAAGTGCCAACACACTCAGCCCTTAACCCCAGTGTGCAGAAAGGGTCAAAAACGTGTTTTTCAGCAGAAATAAACATGTTTCTGCAAGTTTGGTCAACCCCATGTAGTTATGGGGCAGTAACATCACACTTTTCAAAACGTGTTTTTCAGCCCGAAATAAACACGTTTTTTCAGACAGCTGAATCTACTTGTAACAGCAAGGCTCAGAAGTGCCAACACACTCAGCCCTTAACCCCAGTGTGCAGAAAATGTCAAAACGTGTTTTTCAGCAGAAATAAACATGTTTCTGCAAGTTTGGTCAACCCCATGTAAGTTATGGGGCAGTAACATCACAGTTTTCAAAACGTGTTTTTCAGCCCGAAATAAACACGTTTTTTCAGACAGCTGAGTCTACTTGTAACAGCAAGGCTCAGAAGTGCCAACACACTCAGCCCTTAACCCCAGTGTGCAGAAAGGGTCAAAACGTGTTTTTCTGCAGAAATAAACATGTTTCTGCAAGTTTGGTCAACCCCATGTAAGTTATGGGGCAGTAACATCACACTTTTCAAAAAGTGTTTTTCAGCCCGAAATAAAACACGTTTTTTCAGACAGCTGAATCTACTTGTAACAGCAAGGCTTCAGAAGAGCCAACACACTCAGCCCTTAACCCCAGTGTGCAGAAAAGGTCAAAACGTGTTTTTCAGCAGAAATAAACATGTTTCTGCAAGTTGGTCAACCCATGTAAGTTATGGGGCAGTAACATCACACTTTTCAAAACGTGTTTTTTCAGCCCGAAATAAAAGCGTTTTTTTCAGGCAACTGAATCTCCTTGTAACAGCAAGGCTCAAAAGAGCCCACACACTCAGCCCTTAACCCCAGTGTGCAGAAATTGTCAAAACGTGTTTTTCAGCAGAAATAAACATGTTTCTGCAAGTTTGGTCAACCCCATGTAAGTTATGGGCAGTAACATCATACTTTTCAAAACGTGTTTTTCAGCCAGAAATAAACGCGTTTTTTTCATGGCAACTGAATCTACTTGTAACAGCAAGGCTCAGAAGTGCCCACACACTCAGAACTTAAACCCAGTGTGCAGAAAGGGTCAAAACGTGTTTTTCCAGCAGAAATAAACATGTTTCTGCAAGTTTGGTCAACCCCATTTAAGTTATGGGGCAGTAACATCACACTTTTCAAAACGTGTTTTTCAGCACGAAATAAACGCGTTTTTTCAGGCAACTGAATCTCCTTGTAACAGCAAGGCTCAGAAGTGCCAACACACTCAGCCCTTAACCCAGTGTGCAGAAAGGGTCAAAACGTGTTTTTCAGCAGAAATAAACATGTTTCTGCAAGTTTGGTCAACCCCATGTAAGTTATGGGGCAGTAACATCACACTTTTCAAAACGTGTTTTTCAGCCCGAAATAAACACGTTTTTTTCAGACAGCTGAATCTACTTGTAACAGCAAGGCTCAGAAGTGCCAACACACTCAGCCCTTAACCCCAGTGTGCAGAAAATGTCAAAACGTGTTTTTCAGCAGAAATAAACATGTTTCTGCAAGTTTGGTCAACCCCATGTAAGTTATGGGGCAGTAACATCACAGTTTTCAAAACGTGTTTTTCAGCCCGAAATAAACACGTTTTTTCAGACAGCTGAGTCTACTTGTAACAGCAAGGCTCAGAAGTGCCAACACACTCAGCCCTTAACCCCAGTGTGCAGAAAGGGGTCAAAACGTGTTTTCTGCAGAAATAAACATGTTTCTGCAAGTTTGGTCAACCCCATGTAAGTTATGGGCAGTAACATCACACTTTTCAAAAAGTGTTTTTCAGCCCGAAATAAACACGTTTTTTCAGACAGCTGAATCTACTTGTAACAGCAAGGCTCAGAAGAGCCAACACACTCAGCCCTTAACCCAGTGTGCAGAAAAGGTCAAAACGTGTTTTTCAGCAGAAATAAACATGTTTCTGCAAGTTTGGTCAACCCCATGTAAGTTTATGGGGCAGTAACATCACACTTTTCAAAACGTGTTTTTCAGCCCGAAAATAAAAGCGTTTTTTCAGGCAACTGAATCTCCTTGTAACAGCAAGGCTCAAAAGAGCCCACACACTCAGCCTTAACCCCAGTGTGCAGAAATTGTCAAAACGTGTTTTTTCAGCAGAAATAAACATGTTTCTGCAAGTTTGGTCAACCCCATGTAAGTTATAGGGGCAGTAACATCACACTTTTCAAAACGTGTTTTTCAGCCGAAATAAACACGTTTTTTCAGACAGCTGAATCTACTTGTAACAGCAAGGCTCAGAAGTGCCAACAAACTCAGCCCTTAACCCCAGTGTGCAGAAAGGGGTCAAAACGTGTTTTTCAGCAGAAATAAACATGTTTCTGCAAGTTTGGTCAACCACATGTAAGTTATGGGGCAGTAAAATCACACTTTTCAAAACGTGTTTTTCAGCCCGAAATAAACGCGTTTTTTCAGACAACTGAATCTACTTGTAACAGCAAGGCTCAGAAGTGCCCACACACTCAACCCTTAACCCCAGTGTGCAGAAAGGGTCAAAACGTGTTTTTCAGCAGAAATAAACATGTTTCTGCAAGTTTGGTCAACCCCATGTAAGTTATGGGGCAGTAACATCACACTTTTCAAAACGTGTTTTTCAGCCCGAAATAAACGCGTTTTTTCAGACAACTGAATCTCCTTGTAACAGCAAGGCTCAGAAGAGCCCACACACTCAGCCCTTAACCCCAGTGTACAGAAAGTGTCAAAACGTGTTTTTCAGCTGAAATAAACATGTTTCTGCAAGTTTGGTCAACCCCATGTAAGTTATGGGGCAGTAACATCACACTTTTCAATACGTGTTTTTTCATTCTGAATTAAACACGTTTTTCAGACAGCTGAATCTACTTGTAACAGCAAGGCTCAGAAGAGCCAACACACTCAGCCCTTAACCCAGTGTGCAGAAAGTGTCAAAACGTGTTTTTCAGCAGAAATAAACATGTTTCTGCAAGTTTGGTCAACCCCATGTAAGTTATGGGCAGTAACATCACACTTTTCAATACGTGTTTTTCAGCCCGAAATAAACGCGTTTTTCAGACAACTGAATCTACTTGTAACAGCAAGGCTCAGAAGTGCCCACACACTCAACCTTTAACCCCAGTGTGCAGAAAGGGTCAAAACGTGTTTTTCAGCAGAAATAAACATGTTTCTGCAAGTTTGGTCAACCCCATGTAAGTTATGGGGCAGTAACATCACACTTTTCAAACGTGTTTTTTCAGCCCGAAATAAACACGTTTTTTCAGACAGCTGAATATACTTGTAACAGCAAGGCTCAGAATGCCAACACACTCAGCCCTTAACCCCAGTGTGCAGAAAGGGTCAAAACGTGTTTTTCAGCAGAAATAACATGTTTCTGCAAGTTTGGTCAACCCCATGTAAGTTATGGGGCAGTAACATCATACTTTTCAAAACGTGTTTTTCAGCCAGAAATAAACTCGTTTTTTCATGCAACTGAATCTACTTGTAACAGCAAGGCTCAGAAGTGCCCACACACTCAGCCCTTAACCCAGTGTGCAGAAAGGGTCAAAACGTGTTTTTCAGCAGAAATAAACATGTTTCTGCAAGTTTGGTCAACCCCATTTAAGTATGGGGCAGTAACATCACACTTTTCAAACGTGTTTTCAGCACGAAATAAACGCGTTTTTCAGGCAACTGAATCTCCTTGTAACAGCAAGGCTCAGAAGAGCCCACACACTCAGCCCTTAACCCCAGTGTACAGAAAGTGTCAAACGTGTTTTTCAGCAGAAATAAACATGTTTCTGCAAGTTTGGTCAACCCCATGTAAGTTATGGGGCAGTAACATCACACTTTTCAAAACGTGTTTTTCAGCCCGAAATAAACACGTTTTTTCAGACAGCTGAATCTACTTGTAACAGCAAGGCTCAGAAGTGCCAACACACTCAGCCCTTACCCCAGTGTGCAGAAAATGTCAAAACGTGTTTTTCAGCAGAAATAAACATGTTTCTGCAAGTTTGGTCAACCCCATGTAAGTTATGGGGCAGTAACATCACAGTTTTCAAAACGTGTTTTTCAGCCCGAAATAAACACGTTTTTTCAGACAGCTGAATCTACTTGTAACAGCAAGGCTCAGAAGTGCCAACACACTCAGCCCTTAACCCCAGTGTGCAGAAAGGGTCAAAACGTGTTTTTCTGCAGAAATAAACATGTTTCTGCAAGTTTGGTCAACCCCATGTAAGTTATGGGGCAGTAACATCACACTTTTCAAAACGTGTTTTTCAGCCCGAAATAAACGCGTTTTTCAGACAACTGAATCTCCTTGTAACAGCAAGGCTCAGAAGAGCCCACACACTCAGCCTTAACCCCAGTGTACAGAAAGTGTCAAAACGTGTTTTTTCAGCTGAAATAAACATGTTTCTGCAAGTTTGGTCAACCCCATGTAAGTTATGGGGCAGTAACATCACACTTTTCAATACGTGTTTTTCATTCTGAATTAAACACGTTTTTTCAGACAGCTGAATCTACTTGTAACAGCAAGGCTCAGAAGAGCCAACACACTCAGCCCTTAACCCCAGTGTGCAGAAAGTGTCAAAACGTGTTTTTTCAGCAGAAATAAACATGTTTCTGCAAGTTTGGTCAACCCCATGTAAGTTATGGGGCAGTAACATCACACTTTTCAATACGTGTTTTTCAGCCCGAAATAAACGCGTTTTTTCAGACACTGAATCTACTTGTAACAGCAAGGCTCAGAAGTGCCCACACACTCAACCTTTAACCCCAGTGTGCAGAAAGGGTCAAAACGTGTTTTTCAGCAGAAATAAACATGTTTCTGCAAGTTTGGTCAACCCCATGTAAGTTATGGGGCAGTAACATCACACTTTTCAAACGTGTTTTTCAGCCCGAAATAAACACGTTTTTTCAGACAGCTGAATATACTTGTAACAGCAAGGCTCAGAAGTGCCAACACACTCAGCCCTTAACCCCAGTGTGCAGAAAGGGTCAAAACGTGTTTTTCAGCAGAAAATAAACATGTTTCTGCAAGTTTGGTCAACCCCATGTAAGTTATGGGGCAGTAACATCATACTTTTCAAACGTGTTTTTCAGCCAGAAATAAACTCGTTTTTTCATGCAACTGAATCTACTTGTAACAGCAAGGCTCAGAAGTGCCCACACACTCAGCCCTTAACCCCAGTGTGCAGAAAGGGTCAAAACGTGTTTTTCAGCAGAAATAAACATGTTTCTGCAAGTTTGGTCAACCCCATTTAAGTTATGGGGGCAGTAACATCACACTTTTCAAAACGTGTTTTTCAGCACGAAATAAACGCGTTTTTTCAGGCAACTGAATCTCCTTGTAACAGCAAGGCTCAGAAGAGCCCACACACTCAGCCCTTAACCCAGTGTACAGAAAGTGTCAAAACGTGTTTTTCAGCAGAAATAAACATGTTTCTGCAAGTTTGGTCAACCCCATGTAAGTTATGGGGGCAGTAACATCACACTTTTCAAAACGTGTTTTTCAGCCGAAATAAACACGTTTTTTCAGACAGCTGAGTCTACTTGTAACAGCAAGGCTCAGAAGTGCCAACACACTCAGCCCTTAACCCCAGTGTGCAGAAAGGGTCAAAACGTGTTTTCTGCAGAAATAAACATGTTTCTGCAAGTTTGGTCAACCCCATGTAAGTTATGGGGCAGTAACATCACACTTTTCAAAAGTGTTTTTCAGCCCGAAATAAACACGTTTTTTCAGACAGCTGAATCTACTTGTAACAGCAAGGCTCAGAAGAGCCAACACACTCAGCCCTTAACCCCAGTGTGCAGAAAAGGTCAAAACGTGTTTTTCAGCAGAAATAAACATGTTTCTGCAAGTTTGGTCAACCCCATGTAAGTTATGGGGCAGTAACATCACACTTTTCAAAACGTGTTTTTCAGCCCGAAATAAAAGCGTTTTTTCAGGCAACTGAATCTCCTTGTAACAGCAAGGCTCAAAAGAGCCCACACACTCAGCCCTTAACCCCAGTGTGCAGAAATTGTCAAAACGTGTTTTTCAGCAGAAATAAACATGTTTCTGCAAGTTTGGTCAACCCCATGTAAGTTATGGGGCAGTAACATCACACTTTTCAAAACGTGTTTTTCAGCCCGAATAAACACGTTTTTTTCAGACAGCTGAATCTACTTGTAACAGCAAGGCTCAGAAGTGCCAACAAACTCAGCCCTTAACCCCAGTGTGCAGAAGGGTCAAAACGTGTTTTTCAGCAGAAATAAACATGTTTCTGCAAGTTTGGTCAACCCCATGTAAGTATGGGGCAGTAACATCACACTTTTCACAAACGTGTTTTTCAGCCCGAAATAAACGCGTTTTTTTCAGGCAACTGAATCTCCTTGTAACAGCAAGGC